>NC_069500.1:426391667-426639167 GCF_027579735.1 Bombina bombina | reverse complement strand
TTTGGAAGGGCATTGCCCTTAAAAGGGCATTTAGCTCTTTTTCCAGCCCAAACCCTAAGCTAAAAATAAAACCCACCCAATAAACCCTTAAAAAAACCTTAACACTAACCCCCGAAGATCCACTTACAGTTTTTGAAGACCGGACATCCATCCTCAACGAAGCCGGGAGAAGTCTTCAACGAAGCTGGGAGAAGTCTTCATCCAAGCGACAAGAAGTGGTCCTCCAGGCGGGCAGAAGTCTTCATCTAGACGGCATCTTCTATCTTTATCCTTCCGACGTGGAGCGGCTTCATCTTCAAGACATCCGGCGCGGAGCATCCTCTTCTTACGGTCCCAGCTGTACACTGAAGTTTCCTTTAAATGACGTCATCCAAGATGGCGTCCCTTGAATTCCGATTGGCTGATATAATTCTATCAGCCAATCAGAATTAAAAGTGAAAAAATCCTATTGGCTGATGCCATCAGCCAATAGGATTGAACTTGCATTCAGATGCCCTATCTCTTATATAGCAAGTTTGCTCAGCCTGTGCAACACAAACCGTGACTTTAACACATACTCCTATACTTACTATTGATAAGTAATTGTGCAATCCTGCAAAAAGAAATTGAAGGCTAATTCTTAACCCAGGCGAACAGTTATAGACCACTTTACAGTCCCAAATGATCCTATAGAGGACAGTCATATTTAAAAACCACCGCAGTTACAGGATGGGGAGCCCACAGATCTGGTAGCAACTACCCTGCAGAAACTGCAAACATTTGCTCCAGCTCAAGTAACTCCTACCTTCATATTAAACTCCCTGAAATCGCTACTAGAAGCTCACCACTCTTCTTTTAAATCCCAAATTCTGGCCTTCATTTCTGATATAAAAAAAAACGTATCCACTACAAGCGAAAGGTTGGACGCAGTAGAAAGGAAACAGGAAGACTCAGTAGTAGACCAGGCCAACCTGCTCTCTTATGATCAAAATTTGGCTGACCAAATTAAAACTATGGAGGACAAACTGGCTGATATAGATGACGGCTCAAGGCGGAACAACTTGAGGATCAGGGGGATCCCTGAGACAGTTCCCCCTGGAGAACTTAATACCTTTTTCTTTCCACTGAGTCCACTGCATCATCAATTACTAGTGGGAATATCACTCCTGGCCAGCAGGAGGAGGCAAAGAGCACCACAGAAAACCTGTTAAATGTCACTTCCTTTACCCATAACCCCCAGTCATTCTCTTTGCCTTCGGTGCAAGGAGGAGGTGAAGTTTTTGTGTCTGAAGAACATTGATTATTTCACTTCAATCAAGATTTTTTTTATTTTGAAACTTTCCTCTCAAGATTGGGTCTAGCCATACTCCACATTAGTCTCATCAGTAGGGCAGTGGTGGCTTTAAAGCAGTTAGGAACTTGTGAGGTGGGCCTTGCTGCGTTTTCCTAACATATTTGCTGCCCTAGTACAGAAAGCCAGAGGAGGTTTACTCTGATCTTTCTTTTTTCTACAGGTCTGTGTGACGAGTGGCGTCCTCTCACACTGTGTAGGTTGTCGGACGGCTAGATAAAGGTAAGTGCCTTTTTGTCACCTTAAGTAATAAAGATATATAGCTGCAACTTTATGGGACATATATATCCTTTATACAGGATATTTATAGGCAGGATGCAGGCATGCTTGTGACTTAGAGATTAGGGGGTTAATTATTTTCTGTATAATCTAAGTTCCCCTCTTTATTTTATTGTGGCTCATTTTTCGGTATCTTAACTGTGTGCACCGGGATTGGGTCTAATTCACTTCATAACCCTTGCTTGTTTAGTTGTGTGGGTGTAATAAAGGCATGCAGATATGGTCAGGAAGGGTAATATGGCATAATTCTACAAGAACTCAGCTGAATGGTCAAGAAGGGGTTAACTCCTCATTCAGATACTAGGTCACTATGGAATGTAGAAAGATCACATTACCAGACCCCCATCTGAGAAGGATGACCAGCTGGCTTAAGATCCTTTGTGTAAGGCTAATGCCATTCCCTACCCCCAAAGCACATGGCAGGATGTAACCCTATATACCTGGACATTACAAGGGGGCTTGCTTATGAGTGACATCATCATTGTGGGAGGGATGAAAAAGACTTACAATAAAAGACCCAAAAATACTGGGGATCTCTCTCTTTCATTTGGGATGGTGACCAGCTAACATCAGAAGTAAGTGATCCTTGCAGACACATAATTACAGCACACCATACTTTCACATAGATTGGGCAAATGTATTAGTGTAATATTGATGTATAGTTCACTGCTGAGTATTTATAAGTGATTTGCATATGTGTAATTTATATTTAATCTGCATATTGTAACTGTGTATGTAGCCTCATTGTAATAAAAGTATTTGTACTGCTGGAATAAGACTGTGCGAGTGATGTTCTTGCAGGTAGTTTAATTAAGCTAGTGATTGTGTGTTATTATTATATAGTGGGTATAATAATTCATAAGGGATTATTAAATGTAATATTAGCCTTTCGCTAAAGAGTATAGCAAACAGACACTAACATTTATAGAGTCTTAGGGACCTTTTAAATGCAGTTATTTCATTGGCGAGCCAGCGAATTTTCTTACCAACTACACTTGTTTAAAGGGGGGACAAATCCATGTTCTTCGTATAATACAAGTGTGATTTTTGGACGAAAATTGAACCTAGTTTTTGCTATACTGTTTTTGAGTTGAGCGTTTCAGCAGTAAAGTCTTTGGCCAAGACTACAGATCCAGAGAGGCATTACCTAAGGATCAGTTGAACCAGACGCAGAGAAAATCATATCGCGCCGGACGTGAATCTGATTTGCTGGCAGTCTGAAGACACTTTAAAGTGTGAGTATGGAATTAATTGTTAAATATGCAGAATGTAGCACATTTGAGCCTGTTGTTGATGAAAATACTGACATAGTTAAAAGACTGAAAGATGTGTGGTTGCAATGTGAGAATGAGAATAAGCTTATTGATAAAAAGAGGTTTTGTTTAACAAAAGAAAAATCCAAATTACAGAATTGCATGAAACTGTTGTTAGCTATCAAAGACCAAATTAATAGAGCAATCTTTGAACATTCTCCCCCAATAGCTATGCTAACAGAGATCAATTGTAACACATTAGATGAGAATTGCCCCACATGTGGTGTAAATGCAGAATATATTAATACTTTAGAAGAAAATTATGATGCAAGAGGCCAACTTATAGCTTCATTGAGACAGGGACTTGCAAACTTAACCCCTGTTGCAGTATTAAATGAGGAAAATGCATGTGTGTCGCAGGAAGATGGGGCACATGTTGATGGGGGAAGGGTGCAAAGCCCACATGTTTATGGGGGAAGGGTGCAAAGCCCACATGTTGATGGGGGGAGGGTGCCTATTCCACACAGTGAGGAAAGATTGGATCACACACAAAATACAGAGAGCACACACATTCCAATACTAACCCCACAGATAACTAGGCCAAGAACATTAAATACAGAACATCAAACAGATACTTTATCACTAACACCCAGTGTAAGATCCAGGGGAAGAAATTTAACTCAATCGCAAAATTTACTTTTTCCTACCACCTCTGCTGAAACATCCTCCCTGGTATCAACTACCCTTATAAAACAAGATAGAGATAAAGTAATGAGACAACTGGTAAAGTTAAAACCTCTCTTTCCAGTGTATGATGTTAAAGCAGATGTATTTACTAACATGTCAAATTTTGAGTCTGCAGTAGAACAATACATGCTGTCACATAAAGAATCATGTTTTATGTTAAAAATTTGGCTTCCAGGCAGCATTGCAGCTAGATTACAATCACCAGTTGCAGGCCCAGTTAATTTGAACACAGATTGGTTTAAGGAGGATAAATGGGGTTCATATGGGGACAGATTAAAAGCTGTTTGTAAACTAGTGACAGTCACTCTCTTGCAGAAATGCAAGTAGCATTAAATGATGACCCATGGGTATTTGCAGCTAAATTCAAACAATTATATAGACTGACACACAGAATTTCCCCAGAACAGACACCTCATGATATGTTGCAGTATTTAATTAAAAAATTCACATATTTGGAACCTAGCATACAAATGATGGCTGAGGAAAAAAATACACTAGAGGGTGTGTTATCTATTATAGGTAAGGCTAGGCAGAACATTTTAAAGAAAAGGAACACAGGGCAACACAGAATTGCTGTGGTAACCACTAATGAAGGGAAACAAAAATACTCAGAGGGTCCCTTCAAAGGTTCTTGCCATTACTGCAATAAATATGGGCACAGACGAGTAGATTGCAGATTCTTAAAGAGGATTCAGAAGGAAACTGAGGGAGGGCAGGAAAGATTACATCCCTCTGCACCTCCAAAAGAAAGCTATGTGCAGAATTGGGTAGGGAAAAGTAACAAGATTAAGCCCCCAGATAAAACAGGACAGGAATACACCCCAAAGCTTAGGCCTGGTACTAATCTGTATGGCCCAGCGCAAGAGGCTTTGAGAGTGATGACTGTGTGGGGAGGGGAAGTGGGATATCATGAAAAGAATTATGAAAATAATTCTCCTCTGATATCCTGATCTGACTGACTACCTCAGGCCCTGGATGACATGGTCCCTATATGTAACACCTTTAGGGATCATTCTGGACGTCCCTGTGTCTATGGTGTGATTGAGGGCCATCGCACAAAACTCCTCATAGACACAGGAGCTTCAGTAACTCTGACAGACATACCATTAAGTCTCCCACAAGGGACAAGACAGACATTTCTTGTGGGACTTGGGGGATCCCAGTCCCAAGCATCCCTTATCCCAAATGTGACTATGACACTAGGTAATCAGTGGACTAAGGAAATTCCCATTTGGCAGAGCAAAAACACAGAGGGTACAATACTTGGTGATGATATAATGAGATCAGAAGGGATGATAGTGGACCTGTGTAACAATGTTTTGTGGAGGGATACTAGAGGGAGAAAACCTGTAATATTAGATGACTCTTACATCAGTCCCATAGCATCCATTGCATCAATTCCTTCAGAAAGGGTGTGGCCGGATACTGAAAGTCACCCTGATTTGAAGAGATTGGTCATGGATTTCCCTGACATATGGACTCAACATAAGAATGATTGTGGCATATTAAAAGGCATTGAAATCAATATTGTAGGCCCTGACCCCCCTCCACAAAGACAGTATCGTTTTCCAGCAGAAGCTATTGAACCTGTGAGGCAAATTATTAGTCAGCTTGAAAGCCAAGGGATAATTAGGAAATGTTCCTCCTCTAATAATTCTCCTTTGTGGCCAGTAAGGAAAGCAAATAATACTTGGAGGTTAACTGCTGATTTTCGTATGGTGAATAAAGTTACCCCACCTGTTACAAATCTAGTTGCTTCCACTCCTGAAGTGGTATCCAAACTGAGTGCCACATGTAGGTGGTATTCTGTTCTGGATATAAGTAATGGTTTTTGGAGTGTCAGACTAGCCCCAGAGTGCCAATATAAGTTTGCTTTTTGCTTTGATAATACACAATTTTGCTTCAATTCGCTTCCTCAGGGCTTCCACAGCTCGCCTACATACTTTCACCAAGCATTAGCAGAGGTATTAAAAACATTCTCAGTCCCAGAAAGTATCATACAGTATGTAGATGATATTTTGTTACAAACAGAGACAGTAGAGGAACATTTGGAGCGACTGAATGAACTGTTTGACTTGATTGCTGAATCTGGCCTCAAGTTAAACACTTCAAAAGTACAATTAATGAGACAAAAGGTGACATTTTTGGGAGTATCAATACAAAGGGGTACAAGATGCCCTACTAGAGAACGAGTTACAGCCATACTTCAGGTGCCCAGACCTTTGCATAGGCAGTCCTTAAGACAATTCTTAGGCTTGGTAAATTTTTCCTGTGATTTCATTGAAGGGTTTGCTGAAAAAGCAAAACCTCTCTATGATCTTTTGAAAGGGGAGAATGTTGGGAAAATTCCTTGGAATGCAGAACATGAGGAAGCATTTAAAGTGTTAAAGGAAGGAGGAGAAGGAGGCCCCTTTTGCTTTACAAACATACACATCTGACACTTCTATTTCCACAGTCCTACTGCAGGAGAAGGACAAATGGAGGCCTGTTGGCTATTTTTCCAGGCTTCTTACTCCAGTAGAGAAAGGTTATGACGCATGTATCAAGTCTTTGTTAGGGGTGCATTGGTCAGTTCAGGCTACTGAGCATATAGTGGGATTTGGGAAGCTCATCCTCCAAACACCACACACCCCTATAAAACTGTGGTTGGAAAAATCATTAAGTGGGGTTTCAACACAAAGAGTGACTAGATGGTTAATAGATTTGCAACATCATGACATCACTGTACAACACAATGCAAAATACACATTACCCCAACTAATGCACACTCAGGGTGAACCCCATGACTGCACAGAGACATTCACACACAGGGAATCACCTCATAAATTGTTCAGGGACAAAACTTCTCCCCAGGATTTACAAATTTATGTAGATGGTTCAAGATTTTGGCAGGATGGTCAATTTAATACTGGTTTTGCTATTTGGGTCCCCTCTCAACAATTAGCTCTTAAATTTATGCTACCAAGATCATTCTCAGCACAGAGAGCAGAATTAGAAGCCATTTCTATAGCTTGCCACAGGTTTGACACACAAGACATTTGTATATACAGTGACAGTGCCTATGTGACCAGATCACTGACAGAGTACTTACCAATTTGGAATCTAAGGGGAATGGTTGACTCAGCAGGCAAACCATTGTCACATGTTCAAGCCCTTAAGAAATTGGTATATTGGGGAACACAGCACCCATTGCAGTCAGCTATTGTTAAAGTTAAGGCACACACACATTTCACAGATGCACATTCACAAGGGAATGCACATGTGGACATGTTAGCCAAACAGGCAGCTGTAGATGGGAAACCATGGCAATCATATGAGAATGACAGTGAGACACAGGAAACATGGAGAGAGCATGTTACATCTAAAGATACAATGGCACACATAGCAAAGATTACAATGGTAGATTCAGAGGTACCTGATTTGAAAACAGAACAAGCTAAATATCCTAACCTTTTCCCTCTGTTACAGGAACAGCAAACACTCCCAAATGGTTATTCAATTTGTAATGGGTTAACATGTTACTCTAATCCCACTGATCCACAGGCTAAATTGGTTTTTGTGGTCCCAAGTCATTTGCAGGGACCTATAACACAGCAAACACATTCTTTTCTTGGGCATATTGGGCAAAGTGCATTAGAGTACCATTTAAGGCAAAAATTTAATTGGCCAGATTTAGCAGAAACCTGTTTAAAATGTGTACAAGAGTGTTTAATTTGTGCTCAAATTAATCCACGTCCTAAAGGTCAGAGACCCATTCTCCAGAGAATACCAGTAGCAGATGGCCCCTGGAAAGCTATCCAAATTGATTTTATAGGCCCACTTCCACTATCAAAGGGGGGTCTCAGGCATGCCCTAGTAATTGTAGATATTTTTTCAAAATGGGTTGAGGCTATTCCACTTCGTTGTGATACTGCACAGGCTACTGCCAGAGCACTGTGGGAATATGTTTTCTCAAGATGGGGGTTTCCAACACTCATTGAATCAGACAGGGGTACACATTTTACAGGTCAGGTAATGCAAAATCTCTGTGCCCTACTGGGAATACAGACAAGATTTCATGTGCCATATCATCCACAATCCTCTGGTATAGTTGAGCACATGAATCGCACATTAAAAACAAAATTGTCAAAAATGCTTTCCCAGTATGGTAAATCATGGGTCACACATCTTCCAGCAGTTCTAATGGCTATTAGAGCTACACCATCAAATGCTACCAAGTGTTCTCCCTATGAGCTCATTACAGGGAGAAAGATGGCATTAGGCCAACCAGGTGAACCACAATTGTCTACCCCCTTGAGAGAATCTGTGTCTAGAGATCAATATCTCTCCCAAATTCAGGAGCAGTTGAGCTCACTGCTAATTTTTGCTGCCTCTAATATGGCCCCAACAGATTGTAAATTTTCATCTACACCTCAAACACCTCTGTTTGAGAAGGGGGGATTAATCATGATTAAAAATTTTCGCAAAAATTCTCCCTGGGATGCAAATTGGGAAGGACCTTATAGAATTTTGGACAAATTGGGTAATACTGTAATTAAAATAGAAAGATCAACCCCTGGGAAAACCGGAAGGCAGCCTGGTTACAAATGGGTCCATGTTGACCAATGCAAATTGTATAGAGGGACAGTTGTCCCAGATGTAGATATTTCTGCTAAGAACTTATATTCTCTTAATCTTTTTTGACAGATTTCATTATGTGGAGCCTGAGAGGAATGATCGCCACAAACCTATTTGTATTTGTGTGGGTGTTATTGCAAAAACTTCCAATCTGTGACTGTAATGAACTTTCAATCACCAACCTCACAAGGAGTCGTAGATGGAGCTCAAGCAGCATCATCAGAGGATGGACAGGTTTATGGAGCTCTCAAGACCTTCACAAAGATTGTTTGGGGAAAATTGACTTTTAATGTGGGTGGGAAGATTGAAATATTTGCAGAAAAACATCAAGACAAATTAATTGGTTTTTGGAGGGTCAATCAGGGTAATAAAGTTGAATGGGAATGTAAGTGAATGGCTTGGGGAAAATGGACTGTAGGTCTGGTGGGAGAAGGTGTTTCTGTGTCTACAACATTTACAAATCCTATTCACACTATAAATGGCGATAACTATAATATAACCAAGGTTATATTTGAACAACAAATTGGAGAAGGGATTAATTGGATGGTTACAGCTGCCAACTTTGGTGGAGGGATTGAAGTATACTTAAAAAATAGATAAAAAAAAAGGAAACAACTACTTTTGCACCTTTGATCTATTCTACTTTAATCACTACACCAAAGAAGAAACATTATGACAATACTCCAATGTGTGAGGGGAAAAGGGTTGTTTCTAGCGGTCCATTTCAAACAAGTACAATCAAGCCAACTCCAGTATTGAGGGATGCCAGATTCCAATTTATCACGTGGAAGATTAAAATAATAGATTGGCTAGTTTCCACACATTACCAAAATTGTTCCAGAATTACTGCCACTATGGAAAAAGCATTAGTTAAGTGGGCAGAAGGTACTAGGAGAAGGACTAGGAGGGATATCGTGGATACAGTTTTGGGAGGTGTGGGAACAGGGCTAGGTGTGGTAAATTCCATTGACATATCCAGCTTAACAGCAACCTTACAGTCTCAGGGGATGTTAAATGCAAAAGGGATTCATACGCAACAAATGATAAACACCCTGGTAGAGATACTGACACAGACAGTCATTCAGGTTCAGGGTCCTGCCATTCAACATACAGAGGAAATACTGATAGGAGTAATTAGTAGGTTAAGGGAAGTATCCTGGGATTTTGTGTGTATTTCCATGCAAACAGAATTATCAACTGACTTTAAATTAATAGCACAGGCTATGGAAAATAACCATACACCTTTGGGAGGGTGGGAGCAGTCTGTTGTTAACAGTTTTGCATCAAAACACAGAGAATTATGGTTAAACAGTTGGTTGGGATGCAGGGAAAATATATGCAGGGCTACTTCACTTGTGCCCACTAGTGGTACCTATCAGAATGTTTATCATTTGTTTTCACTAGGAAGACCTGTCACAGAATCTCATGTTTTACATCATGAGTTAGAGTTCCCAAATTTTATATGGAATGGTTCCCATATGGAACAGGTAGACATGTCTGGCTGCATAAGGTTTCCTTCTAAAATTTTATGTCTACCCAACCAGGCAAGAATAATTTTTGATTCCTGCTGGCATAATCACTCATATTGCAATGGTTTTGTGGAGAAAGTTAATCCCCAAGATATGATTTTTCCCTTAGGACAAGGAAAGGTGTGTTTTGTTGCATTGAAGCCTAAAGATGAAGTGCATGTATGGTTTGACAGGTGTAATTCAAGGGAACAAATCACACCAGGGATTTATTGTATTACTGGGTACCCTGTGAGGATAAATTCACTACAGTTTAACTTCACTGTCCCACAGTTACTCACATATAATGCTACCTTGGGGGCTCCACTCATAACCCCAATATTAGTAGATGATGCACCTTGGCAAAAATGGGTAACCGTATTGCAAAAAGAACATCTTAAAAATTTAGATTAAATTTAGATTATATATTAGAACATCTTAAAAATTTTGGGGAACGTGTTCATGTAAATTTCTACCATCAGGAACAAGAACTACAAAGGATTGAACATACTTTTACAGAGATGTCAAGTGCTACCTGGTGGCAGAAATTAGCAAATTCCTTTTCAAAACAGTCATCATGGGGTTCTGCATTGGGAAATCTGTTCATACATCCATTTATAATCATATTATTTATTTCTATATTATGTATAATTATTCAAATTTGTATGTGTTGTTATTTAAAATCATTAATTGCACGTGTATATCACTTATATTATGGTATGCGAATGGAGGCATCCTTAGTACACTAATATAGCCATCACACATAGGTGGGGTTAGGAATCTTCCATCAGATTCACTCATATAAAACAACCATTAGAATGGAAGGGTATGGTAACCTCCATTGCCAAAAGGGGGGAATGTAATAAAGGCATGCAGATATGGTCAGGAAGGGTAATATGGCATAATTCTACAAGAACTCAGCTGAATGGTCAAGAAGGGGTTAACTCCTCATTCAGATACTAGGTCACTATGGAATGTAGAAAGATCACATTACCAGACCCCCATCTGAGAAGGATGACCAGCTGGCTTAAGATCCTTTGTGTAAGGCTAATGCCATTCCCTACCCCCAAAGCACATGGCAGGATGTAACCCTATATACCTGGACATTACAAGGGGGCTTGCTTATGAGTGACATCATCATTGTGGGAGGGATGTAAAAGACCCAAAAATACTGGGGCTCTCTCTCTTTCATTTGGGATGGTGACCAGCTAACATCAGAAGTAAGTGATCCTTGCAGACACATAATTACAGCACACCATACTTTCACATAGATTGGGCAAATGTATTAGTGTAATATTGATGTATAGTTCACTGCTGAGTATTTATAAGTGATTTGCATATGTGTAATTTATATTTAATCTGCATATTGTAACTGTGTATGTAGCCTCATTGTAATAAAAGTATTTGTACTGCTGGAATAAGACTGTGCGAGTGATGTTCTTGCAGGTAGTTTAATTAAGCTAGTGATTGTGTGTTATTATTATATAGTGGGTATAATAATTCATAAGGGATTATTAAATGTAATATTAGCCTTTCGCTAAAGAGTATAGCAAACAGACACTTACATTTATAGAGTCTTAGGGACCTTTTAAATGCAGTTATTTCAGTGGGCACAACGTTTAAGCAGACTTCTGCAAATTAGGTTATTTTACTGAGGAGTAGCTTGTTTTTCTATTGACGATACGCAGCTTATCCTGGTCTATCGCCATGCATGTAGATGCAGTGAAACATTAACGCCTAGATTTAGAGTTCTGTGTTAGCCGTCAAAAGCAGCGTTAAGGGGTCCTAACGCTGCTTTTTACCGCCCGCTGGTATTTAGAGTCAGTCAGGAAAGGGTCTAACGCTCACTTTCCAGCCGCAACTTTTCCATACCACAGATCCCCTTACGCCAATTGCGTATCCTATCTTTTCAATGGGATCTTCCTAACGCCGGTATTTAGAGTCTTGGCTGAAGTGAGCGTTAGAACTCTAACGACAAAACCAGCCGCAGAAAAAAGTCAGGAGTTAAGAGCTTTATGGGCTAACGCCGGTTTATAAATCTCTTAACTACTGTGCTCTAAAGTACACTAACACCCATAAACTACCTATGTGCCCCTAAACCGAGGCCCACCCACATCGCCGCCACTCTAATACATTTTTTTAACCCCTAACTGCCGACCGCACACCGCCGCCACATACATTATCCCTATGTGCCCCTAACATCGCCGACACCTACATAATATTTATTAACCCCTAATCTGCCCCCCCAACGTTGCCGCTACCTTACCTACACTTATTAACCACTAATCTGCCGACCGGACCTCGCCGCCAAATAAATGTATTAACCCATAAACCGCCGCACTCCCGCCTCAAAAACCCTATAATAAATAGTATTAACCCCTAATCTGCCCTCCCTAACATCTTTGACACCTAACTTCAAGTATTGACCCCTAATCTGCCGACCGGACCTCACCGCTACTCTAATAAATGTATTAACCCCTAAAGCTAAGTCTAACCCTAACACTAACACCCCCGTAAGTTAAATATAATTTTTATCTAACGAAATAAATTAAATCTTATTAAATAAATTATTCCTATTTAAAGCTAAATACCTGTAAAATAAATCCTAATATAGCTACAATATAACGAATAATTATATTGTAGCTATTTTAGGATTTATATTTATTTTACAGGCAACTTTGTATTTATTTTAACTAGGTACAATAGCTATTAAATAGTTATTAACTATTTAATAGCTACCTAGTTAAAATAATAACAAAATTACCTGTAAAATAAATCCTAACCTAAGTTACAATTAAACCTAACACTACACTATCAATAAATAAATTAACCAAACTACCTACAATTACCTACAATTAAATCAACTAAACTAAACTAAATTACAAAAAAAAAACCACTAAATTACAAAAAAATAAAAAAGATTACAAGAATTTTAAACTAATTACACCTACTCTAAGCCCCCTAAAAAAATAACAAAGCCCCCCAAAATAAAAAAATGCCCTACCCTATTCTAAAATAAAAAGTTAACAGCTCTATTACCTTACCAGCCCTTAAAAGGGCTTTTTGCGGGGCATGCCCCAAAGAAATCAGCTCTTTTGCCTGTAAAAAAAAAACATACAATACCCCCCCCAACATTACAACCCACCACCCACATACTCCTAATCTAACCCACCCAAACCCCCCTTAAAAAAAACACTAAGCCCCTGAAGATCTCCCTACCTTGTATTCACCCAGCCGGGTATCACCGATCCGTCCAGAAGAGGTCCTCCAGAGGGTCCGAAGTCTTCATCCTATCCGGCCAGAAGAGGTCCTCCAGAGGTTCGGAAGTCGTCATCCAGGCGGCATCTTCTATCTTCTTCCATTCGGAGCGGAGCGGGTCCATCTTGAAGCAGCTGGCGCGGATCCATCCTCTTCTAACGACGTCCTAAGTCTGAATGAAGGTTCCTTTAAATGACGTCATCCAAGATGGCGTCCCTCGAATTCCGATTGGCTGATAGGATGGCTGATCGGAACAGCCAATAGAATGCGAGCTCAATCCGATTGAACTTGAATCTGATTGGCTGATTCAATCAGCCAATCAGATTTTTCCTACCTTAATTCTGATTGGCTGATAGAATCCTATCAGCCAATCAGAATTCGAGGGACGCCATCTTGGATGACGTCCCTTAAAGGAACCTTCATTTGTCGTTAGTCCGTCGGTGAAGAAGGATGGCTCCGCGTCGGCTGCTTGAAGATGGTCCCTCTCCGCGCCGGATGGAAGAAGATAGAAGATGCCGCTTGGATGAAGATGTTTGCCGGTACGGATGTCCTCTTCTTGCCGGATAGGAGGAAGACTTTGGGCCCTCTTCTACACCTCTTCTTGCCGGATAGGAGGAAGACTTCGGACCCTCTTCTGGACGGATCGGTGATACCCGGCGTGGTGAAGACAAGGTAGGAAGATCTTCAGGGGCTTAGTGTTAGGTTTTTTAAGGGGTGATTGGGTTAGATTAGGGGTATGTGGGTGGTGGGTTGTAATGTTGGGGGGGGTATTGTATAAAATTCGGGGTATTGTATGTTTATTTTAATGCAAAAGAGCTGTTTTCTTTGGGGCATGCCCCGCAAAAACCCCTTTTAAGGGCTGGTAAGGTAAAAGAGCTGTTTAATTTTTATTTTAGAATAGGGTAGGGCATTTTTTTATTTTGGGGGGCTTTGTT
This sequence comes from Bombina bombina, assembly GCF_027579735.1. Lineage (NCBI taxonomy): Eukaryota > Metazoa > Chordata > Amphibia > Anura > Bombinatoridae > Bombina > Bombina bombina. Next base: position 426,625,243 of record NC_069500.1, on the reverse strand, counting down.
ATTTTTTAGGGGGCTTAGAGTAGGTGTAATTAGTTTAAAATTCGTGTAATTTTTTTTATTTTTTGTAATTTAGTGTTTTTTTTTTGTAATTTAGTGTTTGTTTTTTTTTGTAATTTAGTTAAGTTGATTTAATTGTAGATAAGTGTAGATAGTTTATTTAATTAATTTATTGATAGTGTAGTGTTAGGTTTAATTGTAACTTAGGTTAGGATTTATTTTACAGGTAATTTTGTAATTATTTTAACTAGGTAGCTATTAAATAGTTATTAACTATTTAATAGCTATTGTACCTGGTTAAAATAAATACAAAGTTGCCTGTAAAATAAATATAAATCCTAAAATAGCTACAATATAATTATTATTTATATTGTAGCTATATTAGGGTTTATTTTACAGGTAAGTATTTAGCTTTAAATAGGAATAATTTATTTAAAAAGATTTATTTTATTTCGTTAGAATAAAATTATATTTAACTTAGGGGGGTGTTAGTGTTAGACTTAGCTTTAGGGGTTAATACATTTATTAGAGTAGCAGCGAGGTTAGGGGTTAATACTTGACGTTAGGTGTCGGCGATGTTAGGGAGGGCAGAGTAGGGGTTAATAATATTTATTATAGGGTTTTTGAGGCGGGAGTGAGGCGGATTAGGGGTTAATACATTTATTATAGTAGCGGTGAGGTCCGGTCGGCAGATTAGGGGTTAATAATTGTAGGTAGGTGGCGGCGACGTTGGGGGCGGCAGATTAGGGGTTAATAAATATACTATAGGGTCGGCGGTGTTAGGGGCAGCAGATTAGGGGTACATAGGGATAACGTAGGTGGCGGCGGTGTGCGGAGCAGCAGATTAGGGGTTAAAAAAATGTAATAGAGTGGCGGCGATGTGGGGGGGCCTCGGTTTAGGGGTACATAGGTAGTTTATGGGTGTTAGTGTACTTTAGAGCACAGTAGTTAAGAGCTTTATAAACCGGCGTTAGCCAAGAAAGCTCTTAACTCCTGGCTTTTCTCTGCGGCTGGAGTCTTGTTGTTAGATTTCTAACGCTCACTTCAGCCAAGACTCTAAATACCGGCGTTAGAAAGATCCCATTGAAAAGATAGGATACGCAATTGGCGTAGGGGGGATCTGTGGTATTGAAAAGTCGCGGCTGGAAAGTGAGCGTTAGACCCTTTCCTGACTGACTCCAAATACCAGCGGGCGGTAAAAACCAGCGTTAGGACCCCCTAACGCTGGTTTGGACGGCTAACACAGAACTCTAAATCTAGGCGTAAGATAGCTACAATATAACTAATATTTATATTGTAGCTAGCATAGGTTTTATTTTACAGGCAAGTTTGTATTTATTTTAACTAGGTAGACTATTTAGTAAATAATTATTAACTATTTACTAATTATCTAGTTAAAATAAATACAAATTTACCTGTAAAATAAAACCTAACCTGAGTTACAATAACACCTAACATTACACTACACTTAAATAAATTACATTAAATACAATTAATTAATTACAAAAAAAAAACGACATCCATCCTCAACGAAGCGGCAGAAGTCCTCATCGAAGCCGGCCGAAGTCTTCATCCAAGCCGGCAGAAGTCTTCATCCAGACGGCATCTTCTATCTTCATCCATCCAGCGCGGAGCGGCTCCATCATCAAGACATCCGGAGCGGAACATCCTCTTCAATCGATGTCTCTTCCAGAATGAAGGTTCCTTTAAGGGACGTCATCCAAGATTCTATTGCATTCTATTGGCTGTTCCAATCAGCCAATAGAATGCATGCTCAATCCTATTGGCTGATTGCATCAGCCAATAGGATTTTTTACCTTTTAATTCTGATTGGCTGATAGAATTCTATCAGCCAATCGGAATTCAAGGGATGCCATCTTGGCTGACGTCCCTTAAAGGAACCTTCATATCCGTCTGATGCCGTCTGGATGAAGACTTCTGCCACTTCGTTGAGGATGGATGTCGGGTCTTCAAAAACTGTAAGTGGATCTTCGGGGGTTAGTGTTAGGTATTTTTAAGGGTTTATTGGGTGGGTTTTATTTTTAGCTTAGGGTTTGGGCGGAAAAAGAGCTAAATGCCCTTTTAAGGGCAATGCCCATCCAAATGCCCTTTTCAGGGCAATGGGGAGCTTAGGTTTTTTAGATAGGTTTTTATTTGGGGGGTTTGGTTGTGTGGGTGGTGGGTTTTACTGTTGGGGGGTTGTTTGTATTTTTTTACACGTAAAAGAGCTGATTTCTTTGGGGCAATGCCCCGCAAAAGGCCCTTTTAAGCGCTATTGGCAGTTTAGTTTAGGCTAGGGTTTTTTTAATTTTGGGGGACTTTTTTATTTTGATAGGGCTATTATATTAGGTGTAATTAGTTTAAATATTTGATCATTTCTTTTTATTCTGTGCAATTTAGTGTTTGTTTTTTTTGTAATTTAGTTAATTGTATTTAATTCATGTAATTTATTTAATTTTAGTGTAAGGTCAGGTGTTAGTGTAACTCAGGTTAGGTTTTATTTCACAGGTAAATTTGTATTTATTTTAACTAGGTAGCTAGTAAATAGTTAATGACTATTTAGTAACGAATCTACCTAGTTAAAATAAATACAAACTTACCTGAGAAATAAAAATAAAAGCTAAGATAGCTACAATGTAACTATTAGTTATATTGTAGCTAGCTTAGGGTTTATTTTATAGATAGTAATTATTTAGTTAATGATAGTAATTTTTATTTAGATTTATTTGAATTATATTAAAGTTAGTTAGGGTTAGGGGTTTATAACTTTAGTATAGTGGCGGCGACGTTGGGGGCGGCAGATTAGGGGTTATTAAGTATAATGTAGGTGTCAGCGATGTTGGGGGCGGCAGATTATGGGTTAATAAGTGTAGGTAAGTGGCAGCAATGTCGGGGGCAGCAGATTAGGGGTTAATAACTGTAATGTAGGTGGCGGCGACATTGGGGTCAGCAGATTAGGGGTTAATAAGTGTAGGCAGGTAGCGACGACATTGAGGGCAGCAGATTAGGAGTTAATAAGTGTAGGTAGGTGGCGGCAACGTTTGGGGCGGCAGATTAGGGGTTAATAAGTGTAATGTAGGTGTCAGGGGAGGCAGATTAGGGGTTAATACGTGTAGGTAGATGATGACGATGTTGGGGGCGGCAGATTAGGGGTTAATAACTGTAATGTAGGTGGCGGCGACATTGGGGGCGGCAGATTAGTGGTTAATAAGTGTAGATAGGTGGCGGCAACATTGGGGGCGGCAGATTAAGGGTTAATAAGTGTAATGTAGGTGTCGGCGATGTTGGGGGCGGCAGATTAGGGGTGTTTAGACTTGGGGTTTATGTTAGGTGTAAACATAAATTTTGTTTCCCCATAGGAATTAATGGGGCTGCGTTACGGAGCTTTGCGCTCCTTTATTGCAGGTGTTAGCCTTTTTTTTAGCCTGCTCTCCCCATTGATGTCTATGGGGAAATCGTGCACGAGCAAGTAAAACCATCTCAAAGCAGCACTGGTATTTGGGTACGTTATGGAGCTCAATTTTGCTCAACGTTCACTTATTGCCTGCTAACGCCAGGTTTATGCAAACCTGTAATAGCAGCGCTATAGGGAGGTGAGCGGTGACAATAACTTGCAAGTTAGTACCGAGCCGTTTTTACCGCAAAACTCGTAATCTAGCCGTTAGTTACAAAAAATGAAAACACTAAGTTACAAAAAAAAAAACACAGTATCAAAAATAAAAAACAATTAAACCTAATCTAATAGCCCTATCAAAATTAAAAAGCCCCCCCAAAATAAAAAAAAACCCTAGCCTACAATAAACTACCAATGGCCCTTAATAGGGCCTTTTGCAGGGCATTGTCCCAAAGAAATCAGCTCTTTTACCTTAAATAAAAAAACACCCCACCAACAGTAAAACCCACATAACCAACCCCCCCAAAGAAAAACCCTATCTAAAAAACCTAAGCTCCCCATTGCCCTGAAAAGGGCATTTAGCTCTTAACTGCCCAGACCCTACTCTAAAAATAAAACCCACCCAAAAAAACCTTAAATAAACCTAACACTAAACCCTGACGATTCCACCCTTTCGAAGACCGGACATCCTCATCCAAGCGGCAGAAGTCCTCATCGAAGCCTTCATCCAGACGGCATCTTCTATCTTCATCCATCCTGCGCGGAGCAGATCCATCTTCAAGACATCCGGCGCGGAGCATCCTCTTCTTCCGATGGTCAACATTAAATGAAGTTTCCCTTTAAGGTACGTCATCCAAGATGGCGTCCCTTACATTACGATTGGCTGATAGAATTCTATCAGCCAATAGGAATTAAAGGGGAAAAAATCCTATTGGCTTTTGCAATCAGCCAATAGGATTGAGCTTGCTTTCTATTGGCTGATCGGAATAGCCGATAGAATGCAAGCTCAATCCTATTGGCTGATTGCAGCAGCCAATAGGATTCTTTCCCCTTTAATTCCTATTGGCTGATAGAATTCTATATTCTTGGATGACGTACCTTAAAGGGAAACTTCATTCTACGTTGACCAACGGAAGAAAAGGATGATCCGCGCCAGATGTCTTGAAGATGGATCTGCTCCGCGCCAGATGGATGAAGATAGAAGATTCCGTCTGGATGAAGACTTCTGCCGGCTTGGATGAGGATGGATGACCGGTCTTCGAAAACTGTAAGTGGATCGTCGGGGGTTAGTGTTAGGTTTTTTTAAGGGTTTTTTGGGTGGGTTTTATTTTTAGAGTAGGTTCTGTGCAGTAAAAGAGCTAAATGCCCTTTTAAGGGCAATGCCCATACAAATGTCCTTTTCAGGGCAATAGGGAGCTTAGGTTTTTTAGATAGGGTTTTTATTTGAGGGGGTTGGTTGTGTGGGTGGTGGGTTTTACTGTTGGTGGGGTGTTTGTATTTTTTTTAAGGTAAAAGAGCTGATTTTTTGGGGGCAATGCCCCGCAAAAGGCCCTTTTAAGGGCCATTGGTAGTTTATTGTAGGCTAGGTTTTTTTTTTATTTTGAGGGGGCTTTTTTATTTTGATAGGGCTATTAGATTAGGTGTAATTGTTTTTATTTTTGATACTGTGGTTTTTTGTTTTTGCAACTTAGTGTTTTTTATTTTTGTAACTTAGTGTTTTTTATTTTTTGTAACTTAGCGTTTATTTTCTTTTTGTAATTTAGTAATTTTTAATAGTATATTTAAATAATTTGAGTAGGGTTAGTTTTTTTTTTTTATATGTAATATAGTTAATTTAATTGGTAGTTTAATATAATTTTAGTATAATAGGGTAGGTTAATTAATAGTTTAATATAGTTTAATGTAATTTTAGAATAATAGAGTAGGTTAATTAATAGTTTAATATAATTTTAGTATAATAGTTAAGGTAGGTTAATTAGTAGTTTAATATAGTTTATTTTAATTCTAAAGGTAATTTTAAATTTATTATAAGATAGGGATCAGTTAATATTTAATGTAAAGTTAGCGGGTTTTTAGGTTTAGGGGTTAATAGCTTAATTTAGTTTATGGCGATGTGGGAAGCTGGCGGTTTAGGGGTTAATAGGTTTAGTAAGTGGTAGTGATGTGGGAGGCCAGGGGTTTAGGGGTTAATAATTTTATTACAGTTGCGGCGGGGTCCGGGAGTGGCAGGATGGGGGTTAATAAATTGTATTTAGGTTGCGGCGATGTCGGGGCGGCAGATTAGGGGTGTTTAGACTCGGGGTTTATGTTAGGGTGTTAGGTGTAAATGTCACTTGTTTTCTACCATAAAAATCAATAGGTTATCTGGCAGCATCGAACATAAGCTTTCGCTGCTTTCAGACTCCCATTGATTCCTATGGCATCCGCGGCCTCGAGGGTGGCGGATTGAAAACCAGGTACGCTGACCTGGAATAGTGGGGAACGTACCTGTTAGAAATTTGTTAACTTGCAAAAGGTGTAAGATAGTGCCGAATTTGTATTCGGAACATCTGTAATGATGTAAGCATCGATCTGTGTCAGATTGAGACCGGCGAATCGTATGTTAAGTCACAAATTTCAACTTTTGACGGTCTGTAGGCTTTGATAACTAGGTTGAATAAAGCTCGCCACAATTACGCTGAGGAATTCCGGCGTATTTGCGGTTGATGGCTTGATAAATAGGCCTCTATATCTGCACATTTAAGCTATGACCTGCTACATATCTGTTTTTCGCTAAAACCAGACATTTGCAGAAAGAGACAAATAAATGGTTAAAGCGCATCCTATATCTGCACATTTAAGCTATGACCTGCTACATATCTGTTTTCGCTAAAACTAGAAATTTGCTGAAAGAGACAAATAAATGCTATAATAAATCCTATATCTGCACATTTTGAACATTATACAAACACAACTGTTAGCGAACATTACCGTGGCAATAGTTTAACTACATAACCATGCTGTGCACAAGTACTCACCAACGAGCCACCCATGGGGAAACTGTCTGTCCTCAAACTGCCGCCAGAGTGATGACTGCCTGAGGATACGGGCATCATGACTGGCCCCCCGAAATTCTCACAAACATTCATAATCCTAATCCGTGCATCACAAACGAACTGCACGTTCAAACTATGAAAGTGTTTGCGATCTTGGTAGGGGCCCTCTTCTGCTGGAGCACGCAGCGCAAAGTGGGTGCAATCTATTGCTCCCAAAACATTGGGCATTTTAGCTATTGCATAGAATTCACTCTTGAGTCGCCTCCAATCGTCCTCATTTTGAAGGAATCCTATGTAAAGCCTACAAATTTGTATCATGGCGTTCAGAAATTTGTCAAAAACCACAGAAAAGGGTACCCTGGGACAACCCATGGATGTAACCCTCTCCGGATTAAAAGGTTTCCGGACGCAGGACATGTATGCAGCATGGGATCTTGGACATGCAGGGATTGCAGTCTGCATACGTTTGCGTGGCTCCAGGTAAGGTTTAAGTACATCGGTAAAGGCTCAAGAGCTGCTGTTCACCTTGTGAACACGAGGACCTCTAATCAGACGCCGAGCCCGCCTGATTGTCCAACAGCACCTACACAAGCTAACTGGGGGTTATCCATATTTGCAAAGCCAAGCAGCACAAAGCGAAACAGCAGAGCAAACACACAAGGAGTAACAAGGTATGCAAACACACAGAAGCGATTTGAAACAATGTCGATCACAAGGAACGCTTTGGCCATGGTGTTTGGGGGATTTATAGTTCAAAATGTCCAATGGTAGCGTGTTCATAATGATTCCTGATTGTATGCACTTGATTGTAACCCGCCTGATTGTCCAACAGCACCTACACAAGCTAACTGGGGGTTATCCATATTTGCAAAGCCAAGCAGCACAAAGCCAAACAGCAGAGCAAACACACAAGGAGTAACAAGGTATGCAAACACACAGAAGCGATTTGAAACAATGTCGATCACAAGGAACGCTTTGGCCATGGTGTTTGGGGGATTTAAAGTTCAAAATGTCCAATGGTAGCGTGTTCATAATGATTGCTGATTGAATGCACTTGATTGTATCTGAGTGGCACGAATTCTTTCAAAGTGTGCAGTTTTTTTTTGTGTTTGATGAAATTTTGTTTTTCCCCAATAAATCCTAATGTGAAAGTGTTAAAGTGTAAAATGTAACATATACAGTGCATCTCTGTAATGTTTGTTCATATGCGTAACAAATACTTAGTAAACGCGATGTTGTAGTAAAAAACACAGTCCACGCTAACATGATTGAAAGTGCATACTTGTGTATAATGTGTGCATAGACATGGCATAGAATCAGATTGATCAATGTTGCTGCAATATTGTTGCAAAACGATAAAGTAACGGATGACATCTATAATATTATATATAACATAATTTATGCTTACCTGATAAATTCCTTTCTTCTGTAGTGTGATCAGTCCACGGGTCATCATTACTTCTGGGATATTACTCCTCCCCAACAGGAAGTGCAAGAGGATTCACCCAGCAGAGCTGCATATAGCTCCTCCCCCCTACGTCACTCCCAGTCATTCGACCAAGGACCAACGAGAAAGGAAAAGCCAAGGGTGAAGTGGTGACTGGAGTATAAATTAAAAAATATTTACCTGCCTTAAAAACAGGGCGGGCCGTGGACTGATCACACTACAGAAGAAAGGAATTTATCAGGTAAGCATAAATTATGTTTTCTTCTGTTAAGTGTGATCAGTCCACGGGTCATCATTACTTCTGGGATACCAATACCAAAGCAAAAGTACACGGATGACGGGAGGGATAGGCAGGCTCTTTATACAGAAGGAACCACTGCCTGAAGAACCTTTCTCCCAAAAATAGCCTCCGATGAAGCAAAAGTGTCAAATTTGTAAAATTTGGAAAAAGTATGAAGCGAAGACCAAGTTGCAGCCTTGCAAATCTGTTCAACAGAGGCCTCATTCTTGAAGGCCCAAGTGGAAGCCACAGCTCTAGTAGAATGAGCTGTAATTCTTTCAGGAGGCTGCTGTCCAGCAGTCTCATAAGCTAAACGAATTATGCTACGAAGCCAAAAAGAAAGAGAGGTAGCGGAAGCTTTTTGACCTCTCCTCTGCCCAGAGTAAATGACAAACAGAGAAGACGTTTGTCGAAATTCCTTAGTTGCCTGTAAGTAAAATTTTAGAGCACGGACTACATACAGGTTGTGCAGTAGACGTTCCTTCTTTGAAGAAGGATTTGGGCATAAAGAAGGAACAACAATCTCTTGATTGATATTCCTGTTAGTAACTACCTTAGGTAAGAACCCAGGTTTAGTACGCAGGACTACCTTATCCGAATGAAAAATCAAATAAGGAGAATCACAATGTAAGGCTGATAATTCAGAGACTCTTCGAGCCGAGGAAATAGCCATTAAAAATAGAACTTTCCAAGATAACAACTTTATATCAATGGAATGAAGGGGTTCAAACGGAACGCCCTGAAAAACATTAAGAACAAGGTTTAAACTCCATGGTGGAGCAACAGTTTTAAACACAGGCTTAATCCTGGTCAAAGCCTGACAAAAAGCCTGGACGTCAGGAACTTCTGACAGACGTTTGTGTAACAGAATGGACAGAGCTGAGATCTGTCCCTTTAATGAACTAGCAGATAAACCCTTTTCTAAACCTTCTTGTAGAAAAGACAATATCCTAGGAATCCTAACCTTACTCCAAGAGTAACCTTTGGATTCACACCAATATAGGTATTTACGCCATATCTTATGGTAAATCTTTCTGGTAACAGGTTTCCTAGCCTGTATTAAGGTATCAATAACTGACTCAGAAAACCCACGTCTTGATAAAATCAAGCGTTCAATTTCCAAGCAGTCAGCTTCAGAGAAGTTAGATTTTGATGTTTGAAGGGACCCTGTATCAGAAGGTCCTGTTTCAGAGGTAGAGACCAAGGTGGACAGGATGACATGTCCACCAGGTCTGCATACCAAGTCCTGCGTGGCCACGCAGGTGCTATTAGAATCACTGATGCTCTCTCTTGTTTGATTCTGGCAATCAATCGCGGAAGCAACGGGAAGGGTGGAAACACGTAAGCCATCCTGAAGTCCCAAGGTGCTGTCAGAGCATCTATCAGGACTGCTCCTGGATCCCTGGATCTGGACCCGTAACGAGGAAGCTTGGCGTTCTGTCGAGACGCCATGAGATCTATCTCTGGTTTGCCCCAACGTCGAAGTATTTGGGCAAAGACCTCCGGATGAAGTTCCCACTCCCCCGGATGAAAAGTCTGACGACTTAAGAAATCCGCCTCCCAGTTCTCCACTCCCGGGATGTGGATTGCTGACAGGTGGCAAGAGTGAGACTCTGCCCAGAGAATTATCTTTGATACTTCCATCATAGCTAGGGAGCTTCTTGTCCCTCCCTGATGGTTGATGTAAGCTACAGTCGTGATGTTGTCCGACTGAAACCTGATGAACCCCCGAGTTGTCAACTGGGGCCAAGCCAGGAGGGCATTGAGAACTGCTCTCAATTCCAGAATGTTTATTGGCAGGAGACTCTCCTCCTGACTCCATTGTCCCTGAGCCTTCAGAGAATTCCAGACGGCACCCCAACCTAGAAGGCTGGCGTCTGTTGTTACAATTGTCCAGTCTGGTCTGCTGAATGGCATCCCCCTGGACAGATGTGGCCGAGAAAGCCACCATAGAAGAGAATTTCTGGTCTCTTGATCCAGATTCAGAGAAGGGGATAAGTCTGAGTAATCCCCATTCCACTGACTTAGCATGCACAGTTGCAGTGGTCTGAGGTGTAAGCGTGCAAAGGGTACTATGTCCATTGCCGCTACCATTAAGCCGATTCCCTCCATGCATTGAGCCACTGACGGGTGTTGAATGGAATGAAGGGTGCGGCAAGCACTTTGAAGTCTTGTTAGCCTGTCCTCTGTCAGGTAAATCTTCATTTCTACAGAATCTATAAGAGTCCCCAGGAAGGGAACTCTTGTGAGTGGAACGAGTGAACTTTTCTTTTCGTTCACCTTCCATCCATGTGAACTTAGAAATGCCAGCACTAACTCTGTATGAGACTTGGCAGTTTGAAAGCTTGAAGCTTGTATCAGAATGTCGTCTAGGTATGGAGCTACCGAGATTCCCCGCGGTCTTAGTACCGCCAGAAGAGCACCCAGAACCTTTGTGAAGATTCTTGGAGCTGTAGCCAATCCGAATGGAAGAGCCACAAACTGGTAATGCCTGTCTAGGAAGGCAAACCTTAGGTACCGATAATGATCTTTGTGAATCGGTATGTGAAGGTAAGTATCTTTTAAATCTACAGTGGTCATGTACTGACCCTCTTGGATCATAGGTAAAATTGTCCGAATAGTCTCCATCTTGAACGATGGAACTCTTAGGAATTTGTTTAGGATCTTTAAGTCCAGGATTGGTCTGAAAGTTCCCTCTTTTTTGGGAACCACAAACAGATTTGAGTAAAACCCCTGTCCCTGTTCCGATCGTGGAACTGGATGGATTACTCCCATTAACAAGAGCTCTTGTACGCAGCGTAGAAACGCCTCTTTCTTTGTCTGGATTGTTGACAATCTTGACAGATGAAATCTCTCTCTTGGAGGAGAGTATTTGAAGTCCAGAAGGTATCCCTGAGATATTATCTCTAGCGCCCAGGGATCCTGAACATCTCTTGCCCAAGCCTGGGCGAAGAGAGAAAGTCTGCCCCCCACTAGATCCGATCCCGGATCGGGGGCCCTCAATTCATGCTGTCTTAGGGGCAGCAGCAGGTTTCCTAGTCTGCTTGCCCTTGTTCCAGGACTGGTTAGGTTTCCAGCCTTGTCTGTAGCGAGCAACAGCTCCTTCCTGTTTTGGTGCAGAGGAAGTTGATGCTGCTCCAGCTTTGAAATTACGAAAGGAACAAAAATTAGACTGTCTAGTCTTGGCTTTGGCTTTGTCCTGAGGCAGGGCATGGCCTTTACCTCCTGTAATGTCAGCGATAATCTCTTTCAACCCGGGCCCAAATAAGGTCTGCCCTTTGAAAGGTATATTAAGCAATTTAGACTTAGAAGTAACATCAGCTGACCAGGATTTTAGCCACAGCGCCCTGCGTGCCTGAATGGCGAATCCTGAATTCTTCGCCGTAAGTTTAGTAAGATGTACTACGGCCTCCGAAATGAATGAATTAGCTAGTTTAAGGACTCTAAGCCTGTCCGTAATGTCGTCCAGAGTAGCTGAACCAATGTTCTCTTCCAGAGACTCAATCCAGAATGCCGCTGCAGCCGTGATCGGCGCAATGCATGCAAGGGGTTGCAATATAAAACCTTGTTGAACAAACATTTTCTTAAGGTAACCCTCTAACTTTTTATCCATTGGATCTGAAAAAGCACAGCTATCCTCCACCGGGATAGTGGTACGCTTAGCTAAGGTAGAAACTGCTCCCTCCACCTTAGGGACCGTTTGCCATAAGTCCCTTGTGGTGGCGTCTATTGGAAACATTTTTCTAAATATCGGAGGGGGTGAGAACGGCACACCGGGTCTATCCCACTCCTTAGTAACAATTTCAGTAAGTCTCTTAGGTATAGGAAAAACCTCAGTACTCGTCGGTACCGCAAAATATTTATCCAACCTACACATTTTCTCTGGTATTGCAACTGTGTTACAATCATTCAGAGCCGCTAACACCTCCCCTAGTAATACACGGAGGTTTTCCAGTTTAAATTTAAAATTTGAAATATCTGAATCCAGTCTGTTTGGATCAGAACCGTCACCCACAGAATGAAGTTCTCCGTCCTCATGTTCTGCCACCTGTGACGCAGTGTCTGACATGGCCCTAATATTATCAGCGCACTCTGTTCTCACCCCAGAGTGATCACGCTTACCTCTTAGTTCTGGTAATTTAGCCAAAACCTCAGTCATAACAGTAGCCATATCCTGTAATGTGATTTGTAATGGCCGCCCAGATGTACTCGGCGCTACAATATCACGCACCTCCCTCTGAGCGGGAGATGTAGGTACTGACACGTGAGGCGAGTTAGTCGGCATAACTCTCCCCTCGTTGTTTGGTGAAATTTGTTCAATTTGTACAGATTGACTTTTATTTAAAGTAGCATCAATACAGTTAGTACATAAATTTCTATTGGGCTCCACTTTGGCATTGCAACAAATGACACAGGTATCATCCTCTGAATCAGACATGTTTAACACACTAGCAAATAAACTTGCAACTTGGAAATACAATTCAATTAGAATAATATTAAAACGTACTGTGCCTTTAAGAAGCACAGAAGATCTATGACAGTTGAAAATTAATAAATTGAAACAGTTATAGCCTCAATCCTTGTAAACAACACAACTTTAGCAAAGGTTTAATCCCATTAGCAAAGATAACAAATTCTGAAAGCAGGAAACAAATTACAGAATAAACGTTTTTTATCTCAGTCAAACTATAATTCTCACAGCTCTGCTGAGAGAAATTACCTCCCTCAAAATAAGTTTTGAAGACCCCTGATCATGCAGGGAATACAATGAGTTGCTGACTGAAATATTTGATGCAGTAAAAGCGCCAAAAAAACGGCCCCTCCCCCTCACACACAGCAGTGAGGGAGAACAGAAACTGTCAGAAAAACAGATTAAGTAACTGCCAAGTGGAAAAATATTGCCCAAACATTTATTCACTCAGTACCTCAGTAAATGAAAACGATTTTACATTCCAGCAAAAACGTTAAACATAATCTCTAGTTATTAAACAGCTTTATGTATTTCTTACAGTGTAATTCTAGTGAAGTACCATTCCCCAGAATACTGAAGTGTAAAGTATACATACATGACATTATATCGGTATGGCAGGATTTTCTCATCAATTCCATTGTCAGAAAATAAAAACTGCTACATACCTCTATGCAGATTCATCTGCCCGCTGTCCCCTGATCTGAAGTTTACCTCTCCTCAGATGGCCGAGAAACAGCAATATGATCTTAACTACTCCGGCTAAAATCATAACAAAAACTCTGGTAGATTCTTCTTCAAACTCTGCCAGAGAGATAATAACACACTCCGGTGCTATTTTAAAATAACAAACTTTTGATTGAAGATATAAAACTAAGTATAATCACCATAGTCCTCTCACACATCCTATCTAGTCGTTGGGTGCAAGAGAATGACTGGGAGTGACGTAGGGGGGAGGAGCTATATGCAGCTCTGCTGGGTGAATCCTCTTGCACTTCCTGTTGGGGAGGAGTAATATCCCAGAAGTAATGATGACCCGTGGACTGATCACACTTAACAGAAGAAATATATATATATATATATATATATGTGATTGGCGGGATCTCAATATTTTACATGTCCCATTGAAATCGCAATAATAATGACCTCTCGTCTACGTATATATGTAATATTGAGTGAGAAACTGATGAAAGGGGCGGTACAGTCCTAATGCTGGAATGGTTGAAGCTTAGAATGATGTCATCATATTAGCAACATGACTTTCTAGTTTCCAAATATTCGTTCTGTTGTAGTTTGCAACATTCTTATTGTGCAATGATTAAAATGATAAATGTGTGCTTTGTTGTTGTGTGATGTGTGTTATGTACATATATGTATGTATTGTGATTCTCACCCACATCTGTTAATTTATTGTTGTTTCTTCCAAAAAAGCGACAACCATAATATTTTCTAAGGATATCTTATTATATTACGGAATTCCTAATGTTATATTATGAGTAAATCGTGATGTTAAAGGGACACTTAAGCCATAATTTCTCTTTCATGATTCAGAGAGAGAATCCAATGTTAAACAACCTTCCAATATACTTGTATGATGTAAATGTGTTCATTGTTTATATATCGTTTGTTGAATAAATAACAATCCACGTGTGAGGCAATGACAAAAGGCATCTATGTGCAGTTATCAATCATCATCTGGTGAGCCTATCTAGATATGCTGTTCATCAAAGCATATGAAGATAATAAATGAAATGCTATAATATACATAAATGAGACAAGTGTTTAAAATTGCCTACTGTTTCTGAATAATGAAATCTTAAAAAGTATTTTTTATGTCCGTTCAAATATGAGTTAATTCTTGAAACAGATTTTGTATTGGTGATGATAGAATTGATCGTGATTTATAGTTGATTTAATGTAATTTCCTAAAAGATTTTGATGTTGTAGTGATGTTCACACATGTAAAACACATAACTCCAGTGGCAAATAGTATATTTCTTGATCTATTTGTCATTGCGAGACCAACACAAGAATGAATGAATTAGCGCCACAATTATAACGCTGCCATTACAAGTTTTAAAAGAGAAAAATATTGAGTGCGTTACGGAAAGAGGCTGGTCGCGTGCACGAGCACGTATTCCCCATAGAAGTCAATGGAGGCTAGAAATTGAAAGAAAAAAAACGTCCAACACTTCTGTTGAGCGTAAAGTGAGTGACGTCATGTCATTCTTAGAAAAAGTACCAAAATCGTGTTGATTTCATATTAAAAAAATGTTTTCTGTACGTAATGTGCTGTATATTGTTTGTATGTAGCGAATTATGTATGTATGTGATGATATTTGAACGTAGATGTAGCTAAATGAGTGTATGTTTATGTATGTCTATGTAAGTCAATGTATCTCGTATCTTTTATCCGTTATATTTAAAAAAAAAAAAAAAATAATACTTAAAAAAAAAATATTGTACATTGTTTGTATGAGTGTAAGTGTATTATTATTATTATCAGGTATTTTTAGAGCGCCAACAGATTCTGCAGCGCTGTAAACATAATCGGTGTACAGGATAGCTTTTGTAGGAGTCAAGTGGATAGAGGGCCCTGCCGAGAGTTTCACTGTTGTAGTCGGCTCTTATGAAGCAATCTGTAAACAGCTGGGCCCATAGGCTTACATTCTAAGGGGTTCAAGGGGAAAGCAATGGAGTTAGGAAAGGTTAGTGTTGGTTGTATGCATCCCTGAATAGTAGAGTTTTTAGGGAGTGCTTGAAGCTGTTAAAACTAGGGAGAGTCTTATGGAGCGAGGAAGGGAATTCCACAAGATGGGGGCAGTCTGGAGAAGTCCTGTAAACGGGAATGTGAGGAAGTAACAAGAGAGGAGGAGAGGAGGAGATCCTGAGCTGATCGAAGGGGACGGGAGGGAGAGTGTCTAGAGACAAGTTCTGAGATGTAGGGGGGAGCAGTGCAGTTGAGAGCTTTATATGTCAGAGTGAGGATTTTATGTTTAATCCTAGAGGCAAGAGGAAGCCAGTGAAGGGATTGGCAGAGAGGTGCAGCAGATGAAGAGCGACGAGTAAGGAAGATGAGCCTGGCAGAGGCATTCATAATGGATTGTAAAGGAGCTAAGCGGCAGCTAGGTAGACCAGAGAGGACGGAGTTGCAGTAGTCGAGGCGGGAAAGGATGAGAGAGTGGATTAAAATCTTGGTTGTATCTTGTGTAAGGAAATGTCTAATTTTAGCAATGTTTTTAAGGTGGAAGCGGCAGGCATTAGCCAAGGACTGAATGTGAGGAGTGAAGGAAAGATCTGAGTCAAGTGTGACCCCAAGTGTACTTTGTATAATATTTTTGAAGTGATTTGTGAATGTTTTTGGTAGCGATATATCAATAACTACTGGTCTGGGAGAGCGTTATGGATTTGAGCGTAGATGGTGATTTTTGTGGTGCTACAGAAACTTGTAATAGCTGGGTTAGGGAAAATGATGCGTTATGGCCCATAACGCTGCAATTTGAGTCATAACGCTCAACTCGTAATCTAGCTGAAAGTATATTAATCCCTAATCCGCCATTAACCCACATCGCAATAAACCTAATAAAACTATTAACCCCTAATCCGCCATTAACCCACAACGCAATAAATCTATTAACCCCTAATCTGCCAAACCCTCACAATGCAAATAACTAACGCCTAGATTTAGAGTTTTGCGGCCAAAGGGGTGCGTTAGCTACGCGTGCTTTTTTCCGGCCTCACCTTTTAAATACCGCTGGTATTTAGAGTTCACAGAATGGCTGGGTTTTCAGTGCGTTAGGCTCCAAAAAGGGAGCGTAGAGCATAATTTAACGCCACTGCAACTCTAGATACCAGCGGTGCTTACGGAAGCGGCCAGCTTCAAAAACGTGCTCGTGCACGATTCCCCCATAGAAAACAATGGGGCCATTTGAGCTGAAAAAAAAACACCTGCAAAAAAGCCGCATTCAGCTCCTAACGCAGCCCCATTGTTTTCTATGGGGAAACACTTCCTACATCTGCACCTAACACTCTAACATGAACCCCGAGTCTAAACACCCCTAACCTTACACTTATTAACCCCTAATCTGCCGCCCCCGCTATCGCTGACCCCTGCATATTATTATTAACCCCTAATCTGTCGCTCCGTACACCGCCGCTACTTACATTATCCCTATGTACCCCTAATCTGCTGCCCCTAACACCGCCGACCCCTATATTATATTTATTAACCCCTAATCTGCCCCCCACAACGTCGCCTCCACCTGCCTACACTTATTAACCCCTAATCTGCCGACCGGACCGCGCCGCTATTATAATAAAGTTATTAACCCCTAATCCGCCTCACTCCCGCCTCAATAATCCTATAATAAATAGTATTAACCCCTAATCTGCCCTCCCTAACATCACCGACACCTAACTTCAATTATTAACCCCTAATCTGCCGACCGAATCTCGCCTCTACTGTAATAAATGGATTAACCCCTAAAGCTAAGTCTAACCCTAACACTAACACCCCCCTAAGTTAAATATAATTTAAATCTAACGAAATAAATTAACGCTTATTAAATAAATTATTCCTATTTAAAGCTAAATACTTACCTGTAAAATAAACCCTAATATAGCTACAATATAAATTATAATTATATTATAGCTATTTTAGGATTTATATTTATTTTACAGGTAACTTTGTATTTATTTTAACCAGGTACAATAGCTATTAAATAGTTAAGAACTATTTAATAGCTAAAATAGTTAAAATAATTACAAAATTACCTGTAAAATAAATCCTAACCTAAGTTACAATTAAACCTAACACTACACTATCAATAAATTAATTAAATAAAATACCTACAATTATCTACAATTAAACCTAACACTACACTATCAATAAATTAATTAAATACAATACCTACAAATAAATACAATGAAATAAACTAACTAAAGTACAAAAAATAAAAAAGAACTAAGTTACAAAAAATAAAAAAATATTTACAAACATTAGAAAAATATTACAAAAATTTTAAACTAATTACACCTACTCTAAGCTCCCTAATAAAATAACAAAGCCCCCCAAAATAAAAAAAATGCTCTACCCTATTCTAAATTAAAAAAGTTCAAAGCTCTTTTACCTTACCAGCCCTGAACAGGGCCCTTTGCGGGGCATGCCCCAAAGAATTCAGCTCTTTTGCCTGTAAAAAAAACACATACAATACCCCCCCCCAACATTACAACCCACCACCCACATACCCCTAATCTAACCCAAACCCCCCTTAAATAAACCTAACACTAAGCCCCTGAAGATCTTCCTACCTTATCTTCACCCTGCCAGGTTCACTGATCCGTCCTTGGAAGTCTTGATCCAAGTCTCGGAAGTGTTGATCCAAGCCCAAGCGGGGGGCTGAAGAGTGACGTCCATCCTCGGGCTGAAGTCTGGATCCAAGCGGCGACTGAAGAAATCCATCATCGGGCTGAAGTCGGAAGTCCATCATCGGGATGAAGTCTTCTATCAAGCAGCATCTTCAATCTTCTTTCTTCCGGAGCGGAGCCATCTTGTTCCCAGCCGACGCGGATCCATCCTCTTCTAACGACGCCTACTAGCCGAATGACGGTTCCTTTAAATGACGTCATCCAAGATGGCGTCCGTCGATTTCCGATTGGCTGATAGGATTCTATCAGCCAATCGGAATTAAGGTAGGAAAATTCTGATTGGCTGATTGAGCTCGCATTCTATTGGCTGATCGGAACAGCCAATAGAATGCGAGCTCAATCTGATTGGCTGATCGGATCAGCCAATCGGATTGAACTTGAAACTGATTGGCTGATTCTATCAGCCAATCAGAATTTTCCTACCTTAATTCCGATTGGCTGATAGAATCCTATCAGCCAATCGTAATTCGACGGATGCCATCTTGGATGACGTCATTTAAAGGAACCGTCATTCGGCTAGTAGGCGTCGTTAGAAGAGGATGGATCCGCGTCGGCTGGGAACAAGATGGCTCTGCTCCGGAAGAAAGAAGATTGAAGATGCTGCTTGATAGAAGACTTCATCCCGATGATGGACTTCCGACTTGAGCCCGATGATGGATTTCTTCAGTCGCCGCTTGGATCCAGACTTCAGCCCGAGGATGGACGTCACTCTTCAGCCCCCCGCTTGGGCTTGGATCAACACTTCCGAGGCTTGGATCAAGACTTCCGAGGACGGATCGGTGAACCTGGCAGGGTGAAGATAAGGTAGGAAGATCTTCAGGGGCTTAGTGTTAGGTTTATTTAAGGGGGGTTTGGGTTAGATTAGGGGTATGTGGGTGGTGGGTTGTAATGTTGGGGGGGGGGTATTGTATGTGTTTTTTTTACAGGCAAAAGAGCTGAATTCTTTGGGGCATGCCCCGCAAAGGGCCCTGTTCAGGGCTGGTAAGGTAAAAGAGCTTTGAACTTTTTAAATTTAGAATAGGGTAGGGCATTTTTTTATTTTGGGGGGCTTTGTTATTTTATTAGGGGGCTTAGAGTAGGTGTAATTAGTTTAAAATTGTTGTAATATTTTTCTAATGTTTGTAAATATTTTTTTATTTTTTGTAACTTAGTTCTTTTTTATTTTTTGTACTTTAGTTAGTTTATTTCATTGTATTTATTTGTAGGAATTGAATTTAATTTATTTATTGATAGTGTAGTGTTAGGTTTAATTGTAGGTAATTGTAGGTATTTTATTTAATTAATTTATTGATAGTGTAGTGTTAGGTTTAATTGTAACTTAGGTTAGGATTTATTTTACAGGTAATTTTGTAATTATTTTAACTATTTTAGCTATTAAATAGTTCTTAACTATTTAATAGCTATTGTACCTGGTTAAAATAAATACAAAGTTACCTGTAAAATAAATATAAATCCTAAAATAGCTATAATATAATTATAATTTATATTGTAGCTATATTAGGGTTTATTTTACAGGTAAGTATTTAGCTTTAAATAGGAACAATTTATTTAATAAGAGTTAATTTATTTTGTTAGATTTAAATTATATTTAACTTAGGGGGGTGTTAGTGTTAGACTTAGCTTTAGGGGTTAATCCATTTATTACAGTAGCGGCGAGATTCGGTCGGCAGATTAGGGGTTAATAATTGAAGTTAGGTGTCGGCGATGTTAGGGAGGGCAGATTAGGGGTTAATACTATTTATTATAGGGTTATTGAGGCGGGAGTGAGGCGGATTAGGGGTTAATAACTTTATTATAGTAGCGGTGCGGTCCGCTTGGCAGATTAGGGGTTAATAAGTGTAGGCAGGTGGAGGCAACGTTGAGGGGGGCAGATTAGGGGTTAATAAATATAATATAGGGGTCGGCGGTGTTAGGGGCAGCAGATTAGGGGTACATAGCTATAATGTAGGTGGCGGTGGTGTACGGAGCGGCAGATTAGGGGTTAATAATAATATGCAGGGGTCAGCGATAGCGGGGGCGGCAGATTAGGGGTTAATTAATATAATATAGGGGTCGGCGGTGTTAGGGGCAGCAGATTAGGGGTACATAGGGAAAACGTAGTTGGCGGCAGTGTACGGAGCGGAAGATTAGGGGTTAAAAAATTTAAATATAGCGGCGTCGATGTGGGGGGACCTCGGTTTAGGGGTACATAGGTAGTTTATGGGTGTTAGTGTACTTTAGAGCACAGTAGTTAAGAGCTTTATAAACCGGCGTTAGCCCAGAAAGCTCTTAACTACTGACTTTTTTCTGCGGCTGGAGTTTTGTCGTTAGATTTCTAACGCTCACTTCAGCCACGACTCTAAATACCGGCGTTAGAAAGATCCCATTGAAAAGATAGGATACGCAATTGACGTAAGGGGATCTGCGGTATGGAAAAGTCGCGGCTGGAAAGTGAGCGTTAGACCCTTTCCTGACTGACTCCAAATACCGGCGGTAGCCCAAAACCAGCGTTAGGAGCCTCTAACGCTGGTTTTCACAGCTACCGCCCAACTCTAAATCTAGGCCTAATTAAATTACTAAGCCCCCTAACCTAACACCCCCTAAATTAACCCAAATTACCTAAATTAAAAAATACTAAGTTACAATTAAAATAAAAAAAGCTAACATTATTAAAAATAAAAAACGTAAAATTTCCCCTTTGAATTTAAAAACCCCCCAGCTGTTTTACAGACCCGCTCTCTGTGATCTTCTGAGCGGGTCTGTTTTTTTTCGAACAGCGCATCAGGCCAGCTGTATAGTCACAGCCCGGCCCGACCGCGCCATAGCACTAAGTGCAGCTCGCTCCTGCTGTCTGACAGGGAAATTTTGTTTTAAAACGTTTGCGCTAATATAATGTTATATAATTCTGCACTATGTGCAGAATTATATAACATTATTTTTAAGGTTTACTGTCCCTTTAAATAGGGCATGTAATTTTAAACAACTTTCCAATTTACTTTTATTACCAATTTTGCTTTGTTCTCTTGGTATTCTTAGTTGAAAGCTAAATCTAGGAGGCTCATGTGCTAATTTCTTAGACCTTGAAGACTGCCTCTAATCGGAAAGCATTTTGACAGTTTTTCACCACTAGAGGGCGCTAGTTCATGTGTTTCATATAGATAACGTTGAGCTCCGGCACGTGAAGCTCCTAAGAGCAAGCACTGATTGGCTAAAAATGAATGTCTGTCAAAAGAACTGAAATAAGGGGGCAGTTTGCAGAGGCATAGATACAAGGTAATCACAGAGGTAAAAAGTATATTATTATAACTGTGTTGGTTATGCAAAATTGGGGAATGGGTAATAGACCTTTTAAAACAACAAGAATTCTGGTGTTTACTGTCCCTTTAAACTAATCTAAGATTACAAAAAATAAAAAGTCTAACATAATAAACCCCAAAATAAAAAAAACCCTAATCTAATACTAAACTACCAATAGCCCTTAAAAGGGCCTTTTGTAGGGCATTGCCCTAAATTAAACAGCTCTTTTACCTTAAAAAATACTAAGTCCCCCCTCTAACAGTAAAACCCCCCACCCACCAAACCACCCCAAATAAATAAACACAAAAAAAAACCTAAACTACCCATTGCCCCTAAAGGGGCATTTGTATGGGCACTGCCCTTAAAAGTGCATTTAGCTCTTTTAAGAGTGCCCAATAAATTCCTAAAAAAAAAAAATCCTAAATCTAACCCCAAATAGGTACTGAAGTCCGGTGGAGAAGGTCCTGTTCCAGGCGGTGAAGTCTTCTTCCAAGCGGTCGACATCTTCTTCCAAGCGGGAACCATTTCCTTCTTCATCCAGGACTAAGCCGGCGCGGAGCAGGACCGGCGACCACGGAGCCATGGAGCGTGGAGGATCCTCTTTGTACGATCGCCGCCGTACACTGAATAGTGAATTCAAGGTATGCATTTAAATATGACGTCCCTTGCATTCCTATTGGCTGATTTGATTCTTCAAATTTAAATCAGCCAACAGGATGAGAGCTACTGAAATTATAAGGTAGTTTGCAATGTTGGGGTTGGGGGATTTAGGGGTTATTACTTTTACTAGGTAGATTGCGATGTGGGTGAATGGCGGATTAGGGGTTAATAGTTTAATTAGGCATATTGCGTAATGGGGGTTGTCGGTTTAGGGGTTAATACTTTTATTATTGGTTGCGATGTGGGGGGATTGCGGATATAGGGGTTTTATGTGTCAGATTTATTTTTGGGAGGCGGGGTTAGACTTTTACGGGAGATTTTATA
Organism: Bombina bombina; assembly: GCF_027579735.1. Taxonomy (NCBI): domain Eukaryota; kingdom Metazoa; phylum Chordata; class Amphibia; order Anura; family Bombinatoridae; genus Bombina; species Bombina bombina. The sequence goes on along the minus strand of NC_069500.1, from coordinate 426,602,935 downwards.
TTTTTTTTTCCTTAGGCGCCGGCAGTTTCTAAAGTGCCGTAAGTTACTGGGGACTCCAGAAATTTGTATTTACACACACTTTTCTGGAAATCGCTAGTTTATCCGACTTACGGCACTTTATGAACTGCGGGGGCCGTATATGTGATACCCAATGTGCGAGGTGAAATTACATGCGGCGCGGGTTTCAGCAGTTACGGTGAAGCCTGAGCCGCATATGTAATCTCACCCCAGATTTTTTTTTTGTCCTTTAATAAATGTGTGTGTATGTATGTGTGTGTATGTATATATCTATATGTGTGTATGTAAATGTGTGCGTATGCATATATGTATGTATGTATGTATGTGTGTGTGTTTATGTATGTATATGTGTGTGTATGTATGTATGTGTATGTATATATGTATGTGTGTGTGTGTATGTATATATATATATATGTGTGTGTGTATGTATATATATATATATATATATATATATATATACACACAGTATATATATATATATATATATATATATATATATGTGTATGTGTTTATATGTGTGTATACATGTATATATACGTTGACTGGAGTAGCCGTGTTAGTCCAGAGATTTAGATATCAAAATAACATGAGTATTGCATTGAGCAATGATACTTTTTTTTATTGGACTAACTATACATTTATAAGTTGACAAGCTTTCGGAAGAGTTCCTTCCTTTATCAAGTCTAAAGCAATACTGACCAATTCAATGGAATTTACAGATTATATTTTAAAACACAGAATAGCTAAGAAGACAGTGCAGGGAGAGGAGGAGGTGTCGTAAAAATCATGAGGGGGGGCTTAGGTAACAGGCAGACAGTGTCCAGTGTAGGAGAACAGACAGGGGAAATATATAGCTTTACATAGAGCATATACTGACATAAAGTTATATATCAACATTATATAACTTTATGTCAGTATATGCTCTATGTAAAGCTATATATTTCCCGTCTGTTCTCCTACACTGGACACTGTCTGCCTGTTACCTAAGCCCCCCTCATGATTTGTACGACACCTCCTCCTCTCCCTGCACTGTCTTCTTAGCTATTCTGTGTTTTAAGATATAATCTGTAAATTCCATTGAATTGGTCAGTATTGCTTTAGACTTGATAAAGGAAGGAACTCTTCCGAAAGCTTGTCAACTTATAAATGTATAGTTAGTCCAATAAAAAAAGTATCATTGCGCAATGCAATACTCATGTTATTTTGATATATATATATGTGTGTGTGTGTGTGTATGTGTTTATATGTGTGTATACATGTGTGTGCGTGTATGTGTGTGTATATGTATGTGTTTGTAGAGATCACAGAGGCTGAAACTTTCCACAATAAGTTAATTGGATATGAACAGTATTGTGAAAATGGGGTTGTGGACCCTTACCAGGCCATTTTCAGAATACTGTGTATATCCCATTAACTAATTTGGGAAAAGCTTCAGCCTTTGTCATGCATAACAAAGAAAAAATATTTAAATGGTGTGTATTATATTATTTCTTCTTCTAGTGTTCTTTTTTTTTTAAAGATCTCTTTATTGTAATCAAATCTGAGTTGTAATAAATATATATATATATATATATATATATATATATTTTAAGACTCATTTCTTAGTGCCATCCTTTAGAAAGCATATATTATATATCAGCAGTATAAGCATGGAGCAGCAGCCCCTGCAAAATAAGCATATAGACCCTAGCAGTACAGTAGAGCAGGTTCCCAGGCAGACTGACACTGTGGGAACGTACAGAAGACATCAGCGAGGCTATACATAAACCTGTCTTCATGCACACTGAGTAAGGGCAAAAAACGCAGCAACACCGGCTCCTCAGAGACACTGCAGAAATATTTTCACTAAAAAAATCTCATCGCAGGGGGGCGTGCCAAGGCAGCGGCTCTGTGTAGTCGCACTTTAATAAGCTCTGAGAGAAAAGTACATCCCCCGATTATTAATATAATTCTACAGCTTTTCATTATCAGTACAAGTGGCTTTGAGCTTTCTCAGACCAGCAATCAATATTATTTCCCAAAGGGCTGTATTAATGACCTCTGAGACGAAAATGGACATTTGAGTCCTGGAGCGGCGGCTAACATACAGGCAGCGTTCCCCCCCTAGGAAATCCCTAGGGTAATTTACCAGACTATATAATTATTGCAACACCTTGGACTCTCAAAGCTACTAACAATTTACTGAATTATCATATTATTTCAGATGGTGTGGTTGAGCGGTGAGAGCTGCTATACACACCAACAATCGCAATGCAGATTGAAGATTTTTTTCAATACCTCAGAGTGTCGAATGGCCAAACAAACCATGATAGACAAAGCTCCATCGGAGCAGGAACTACAACTATTGATAGAACGAGCAACAACTACAAGGAACACGATAACCATACCACGATACCTCCTGCTAGAGGGGCCGGAACCAATTTTAACACTTGAGGAAGGCGGCCTAATTATTCTGCACCGAACACAGAAATAACTATTCATCCTGACGGCGGATCTTTAAAACCATCCCTGCTGACAAACCTAAAAGACTGGTACAGAGCAGTAAATGGCACGCCATGGCATGAACCTCAAGCCAAACTTCACATCACGAAACAAGACATTTTGAGTGAGACCCGCGCAACCACTCTTTCCAACATGGCGCCTGCTACCATACCCTTGGCGAAGAGACCGATTCCAACTCATACAACCAACAGCAAAAAAGACCAGGGATTACCTCACATTATATATATGTGCTACACCGCACAAACAAAAACACAGTTCAAGATAGAGCAGGACCCGGAGTCCGTACCGCCTCCACGGGGGCTCGGGGGGACCCCTGGGGGGCCGAGGACTTTGAGGAAATAAGCTCCCTGTCATTAATAGCATGTCCGGAGGACAACTTAACCCTTGGGCAAACTGATGAGGCTTTTGAAATGAAATGAGGTATTAAGGGAACTCTGAACGGTATTAAATCATCTCCTGATGCTATAATAGATATATTCTCCAGCTTGACAATAGGAATCGCTCAGACCACTCCATTCACCACCTATGAAGGCGACATGAATACGATAGCTCAATAGGCAAATTCAAGCGGCGGATAACATAATTGAAAAGTCCCTCTTTCAACAGTCCTTTATCTACAAACGTAGGCTACTACAGTGTAATAGTTAAATGGTGCTCAGTTTTCTTTTGTGTTCTGGGTTTTGTTAAAATTATTCTAACCAGGTATGTTACACGCCAGCAAGTACAACTGGAATGCATAAACACCCAAAATAGAAATAATCTAAAACACAATAACACTTAGATAAATAGTAGACATTGACTACAAAATTCAATAGTTATAGCTATTACAGGTGACCCTCGGTTTACGCCGGTTCAATTTGCGCCGTTTCAGAATAACAACCTTTTTTTTCACTAATTAAAATAGCCAGTAGGTGGAGCTGTCTGCTTGTTTTGCAGCAAATGTATGCAACTTAGCAGTCTGAAATTGATCTGTGTACACAGAGCAGACATTAGCTATCTAGCAGTCACTTCCCTAGTATCTTCCTGCCCTGCTGCTTGAGGTGAGGGTGCCTAACTGCCTATTAATAACTGCAGATTGAAATGCATAGAATAGGTGCAGACCCAATATTATCTAACATGCTAACAATGCAGAGAACTGATTGCAGAAAAAAGCAAGTAAAAAACGTTTTTGTTAATTAAACTTAGTTTGATGATGATGCAGTCTGTTAATGGTAATTATTTAATTAGGTGCTTTTAGCAATTGTTTTTGTTCATTAAACTTAGTTTGATGATGATACAATATATATTATTAGGTTTATAATACTGTTTAGCATTTAAAGTCTTCATTTCAAAGCTTTAAAAGTAATGTTACTTATGTCAATTTTGAGAGGGGCCTGGAACCTAACTCCCTCACTTCCCATTGACTTACATTATAAACTGGGTTTCAATTTACAACGGTTTCAATTCACAACCATTCCTCCTGGAACCTAACCCCAGCATAAACTGAGGGCTACCTGTATACTGTTTATTGATATACCATATATATTATTGGCACACATACTTCATGCTTTTTATTTGTTGTCTCCCTCGTGGCTGGCGGACACAGCACCGATGGTGAGGTAATATATAGTTTACACAACAGATATGCCATATTTTATTTAATGATACAAATACTGCTTATTTTCAAACTGATGCAATTGCAGACTAGTGTGCAACCTATAATCCACTATTGAAAACCTGTCAAAAGATTACTCATTATTAACACCACTGATTAAAAATGTCTACTTTTACTACCTAAAATGCATAAGCTTCTTCAAGGTGGCCATGAATGTATTCTTATTAATCATCTAAACAGTATTATTGTGTGATCTAGATATGGTTGTTATATGTATGCTTTAAACGTCATGTATTTGTTTAATTAACCTGTTCTAACTAAAAGCATTAGCCAAGGTTTTGCTGGGAATAATGACGATATGAATAATTTCTGGGAACCAACATCTCTACCTTACTATAATTTAAAACATATCCCTATTTTTCCTGTACTATAGAGATGTAATTTATTTTATTTTTTTGGATATACCCGTGTTCTTTATTTAATCCCTAGCTCAGAACTGTTATATTATCATAGATACAAGAGTGATCTACAATGTTTAAGGGGCCGAAAAAATGAGGACTGGACTCTCTACTATATACACTATAATATCAGATATGCTGACAATATCTGACATGTTTGTTTTATACTTTGTAAAAGCATATAATGTGTTGTCCTCAATAAAAATATATATAAAAAAAAATCTCATAGCAGAAAATGAAAAAAGTTCTGCCTCTGGGTGCACTATTATTATTTACTATTATTACACAAAGAGATTTTCCCTTTAATACTCATTGCCCAAGGTTAACAATATCATATGTCTTTGACTATTTTCTACAAGGTCACAGTTATATTGTTTCCAAACATTTTATTTACTGTTTTTACATGTATTTACAGTAAAATAAAGAATTTTGGTGGCTGTCTTAATTTATTTTATTTGTCTGTTTGCGTATTCTTTAATGGAGTATACTGTAACTGTACCCATTTCTATTCATTTACTTCCTTTAGAGGGGAGATCCACTGATCACTTATTTAACACGAGTTAAAGGGACAGGCAACACCAGAAATTTTGTTTTAGAAGATAGATTATCCCTTAATTACCCATTCCCCAGTTTTGCATACCAACACAGTTATAATACAAATTTTACCTCTGTAATTACCTTGTATCTAAGCTTCTGCAGACTGCCCCCTTATTTCAGTTCTTTTGACAGACTTGCATTTTAGCCAATCAGTGTTCACTCTTCTGTAAATTCACGTGCAGTAGCTCAATGTTATCTATATGGAACACATGAACTAACGCCCTTTAGTGGTAAAAAAACTGTCAAAATGCATTCAGAGACGGCCTTCAAGGTCTAAGAAATTAGCATATGAACCTGTGTGTTATCCTATGATCAAGTGCCGCACGGCACGAAACGCATAAGGACACGCCCCCTTTCCTCCGTCTCTTGTTGGTAGTGTGTATGTAGCGACTTATGGAATAAAGTTCCTGCCTGGTTTACTTTTACCAAGTGTGCCGCCTCCTTCTTTCTTCTGTTATGAACCTGTGTGTTATGTCTGTTCTTCTTATCTGCCTGTTCAACATGGTCGCTGTAGTTTTGGTGTAGGAGTTGTAGTATTTTTGCATACAGTAGTAAGAAGTCACCGATTGTAGTAGTGGAATATCATATACTTCTGTCTCAGGGTCAGTGGTAAAAGTATTAGTACTTGTTTTGGAGACAGCTATAGCCAGGAGATGTTTATGAGAGATGGGCCTAAGAATTCTAAGCCCTTGGAGGGTATTTCTATTCACTGGTGTTATAAACATGTTTTACCTGCCATTCTTTCAGAATTCCAATAATTCTCCACATCTTAAAAAAAGGTTTGTATAAGGGCTTTTTGTCAGTTCTTGGCAAGAACATCTTTCGGTTTTATTTCATAGCAAAATTACTACATTTTTTGACAAACTTGATTACCTGACTGGAGGAACAAAATTAATTTTCTCCTCCTTGGAACCTTTATTTGGTGTTCAGAGTTTTGCCAAAATTTCCTTTTGAGCATATGCATGGTTTGCCTTATACCTTCTCGTGTCTTGAAAGGTATTGTTTTCTTTTAACATTCTCTTCTGCGAAGAATGTTTCTGATTTGTCTACTTTTTCTTCTGATGCTCTAATTTTTCCATCATGATATGGCGGTTATTATAATACAATGTTTTTTGGCCTAAAGTAGTTTCTTTGGAGACAATCAATAAGGAAATTGTAGTTCCTTTATTTTTTCCAATCCAAAAGATTTTTTTAGAAAGTCTTTTGTATAATTTAGTAAAAGTATTAAAAAAAATACTTACAAATTTCAAGGTATTTAAGACAATCCTTTAGTTTATTTATTCTTTTCACTACTCCTTATTTAGATTAGACAGCTTCAGCTTCTGGTTTAAATAGTGAATACATAAGGTTTACTTGGAGGCAGGACAGTTGTCCCCAAAATAATTACAGTCAATTCTACTAGATAACTTATCTTAAACAGATTGCAAAACAGCAACTTATCTTCTTTATACGCCTTCAATAAGTTCTATCCTTTGATATTTTCTTCTGGTGCAGATTTTGGCAGGAATGTCCTTCAGACTGCAGTGTTTGGTAAAAAAAAAATTGCCTGCCTTAGTTTTTCTCCTACCCATTTACCCACAGTTTGGGTAATAGATCTCATGTCTCTTGGACTCTCACCACCTTATGAAAGAAAATGTATGTTTCACGCCACTCCAGGCGACGGCCAAACACAAAGTCCAAAAGAGCAAAGGTCAATACTGAAGCAGGGCTTACCTGATAAATTAATTTCTTTTATGGTGGGGAGTCCACGAGACCCAACCATTTTTACTTTTACAATTGGCAGAAAGTTCTAGTATGCACCTCATTTACCCTGCTTTGTCCTTTGCTACTTCTCTATTTTTCCTCCTTTTTGGCTATACGTTAGACTGGGATACAAGAGGCGAGAGGGAATGTTGAATATCTGCCTCTTTCTAGTGGCCAACAGTTGAATTCCCAGGAACAATGGCTTGTGGACTTTAACCACAATGAAAGAAATTAATTTATCAGATGAGCATAAACTTTGTTTTTCTGTTGTAGTGTTGTTCTTTCTAAGTAAAGGGCTTTGGTATGCAACAGAGAATATGTGTGTGTACAGAAAGTTACCATATGAAGGCAAGTGCCTGCAGCCCACTAACAGCAAGTCTCAAGATTGTTTGGTCTTTCTGAAGGTCGGATGTATATCTACATTATGCTTTGTAGACTAAGAACTCACCGAGCACTGCTGGTCCCAAAAGGAAACTGCTGCTGATCCAATCAGCAGCGCTAGTCACACAACCCAGCTGTGCTACTAGTATTACTGATCGGATCCCTAGAAGTTTTCGCTGGGTACCAGCAGTGCGATGTGTCCAAGTACTCTTTGTGGGGCTAAACACATAAAGTTGCAGGGCCGCTAGTAGTGATAAAGAGTGATACTCGAGTATTGGTTGTGGATTTTCTGATAGTTTGTATATTTGCAAAAACATTTTAACCTGTACTCTGTATTCTTATCAAATACCTGAATAAAAAAAAATATACCAACTTCAATTTACAATATAAACGATGATACCGAAAGAGAACGAGACGGAAGATGTTACTACACTAAACAGATATAATTATATATATTCGAATGGCATCGAAACTGGTAAAAAAAAAAAAAAAGTAACAGTTACTAGACAGTGCTGGGACTGGCCCTAAACAGCACGTAGAACCTCAATGATTTGCTTCGTATTCTATGCGAAGGCACAAGAAAGGGCGCGTGAGGGACTTTCCTGGAAGCAATCCTTGGCAAAACACCTAGCCAATACATTTTAAGGGAACTCAGTGAACTAAGCTCTGATTGGTTGTGGCGTAGTCAAACGAGACTCGTGTATTAAAACCGATATGTAGGTGGTTCGCAGCGTAATGTGACTCACTTTCATTGGTCGCCACTGTTCTCTGACGTATTTTCCGTTTGGCTGTAGGTGAGAGCCTGCTGCCCAGCCGCCATCTTTATTCTCTCAAGCTCGTAAAGCAGAGGATTGAGGTGAATCGGTGTGTCCCTCATGTAAATGAGGGCGCGGGCCTGACAGGACCTGCAGCATCCAGCGCGAACATGAGACCTAGAGCCAGCGAGGAACCAGTGTGCTGCTAAGGAGCTCGATACATACCTTACACACCCGCCATATTTAATTTTCACTAACTCCCTGTCTGCAACATGTCGTCCGCCCGTTTTGACTCGTCGGATCGCTCTAGCTGGTATTTCGGACCGGTATCACGACAAGAGGCGCAGTCGCGACTTCAGGGACAACGTCACGGCGTGTTTTTGGTTCGGGACTCATCTACCTGCCCTGGGGATCATGTGCTATCAGTGTCCGAGAACTCGCGGGTCTCCCACTACATTATTAACTCACTGCCCGGCCGCAGGTACAAAATTGGAGACCAGGAGTTCGATAACCTGACATCCTTGTTGGATTTCTATAAAATTCACTACTTGGACACCACCACCTTGATCGAGCCGGCGCCCAGGTGAGATGTGATAGGGTGCAACCACTGTCTGTTGTAAGAGCATTTTGTGATGCCCTGGGCTATATACTATTGTGTAACCCGATTATAGGTGTTGTCAGCTCTAACCATTTGTTCGTGATCTGATCCGTTATAAAACATTTTGCCTTCACACACGTATGTTGCCATTCTTATTTTTTTTGTTAGTCATATTTCTGTTTTAAGTTATTTTCCACAATCTGAAACATCCCACCTAGGATGCATCACAAGGGCATTCATTTCATACGTGCTCAGGAGTCTCATGTCACATTAGTTTCGTATGTCTTCTATGAACAGATGAGTGTTTGGCCTTATACTAATATTGGTTAAAGGGACAGTATACACTTATTTTCATATAACTGCGTGTAATAGACCCTACTATAAAGAATAATATGCACAGATACTGATATAAAAGTCCAGTATAAAACTGTTTAAAAACTTACTTAGAAGCTCTCAGTTTAGCTCTGTTGAAAAGGTAGTTGGAAAGCCCACTGCAAGTGAGAAATAAGCCCCTGCTTTTGCATATGAAAAGACCCTTTACACAAACAGGAGCAAGCTGGAGAAGGTAGCTGATGGTATTCCCATAAAACTTTGGGTCTTGGTTATGAGTCTGAAAATCAGAGCAATGTTATTTAAAAATAAGCAAAATCTCTCTATCTCTCTAACTTTAGGGGCTATATAAATCATCTTAACAACATTTATGCAAAGAAAAAATGTCCCTTTAACATTTACTGTTATCACTATGCTGTGTCCCCCAGAAAACTGAGTTTCAAATGTAAAGTTATGGTAAACTGTCTCTCTTTTTATAAAACTAAGGAATGCAAGTAATATTTTTAGATGGAGCTTAATTCATCAATTGTAATGAAGTTGTGTTATAACTTAGTTTTTAATATAGATATGACATTCAAATACCTGGTACTCTGCCAACCACTTTAATAGTCAATTTTTCGGTGAGCTAAAGGTTTGAATTGTTTTTTCAATCAACCCTCTCCCCATATGGCACTTTTGTTGTAGCTAGAGCGCTGATTGGACAACAATTCAAGTCTTTAGCTCAGAGAAAAAATTACTTTTGAAGTGGGTGGTGGAGCGTGGGGTATTCTAATTTCATATCTATTTTAAAAATAGGTTATAGCACAACTTCATTACAACTGATGAATGATACTCCATCTAAAATATGACCTAACATCCCGGATCTGTTTTAATAAAGGGGAGAGTTTACCATCACTAACTATATTGATGATTTCAGTTATGACTTTCCCACAGATATATATTTTTCAATTCTCTTTCCTAAACTAGGTTAAACAATCAGTGACTTCAGTTGTTCAGATTGTGCCTTTGAAAAGTAGGTCAGCTGGAACAAATATTGCTAGAGTTTGCCAATCCCTGTGAAGCTTTAGTGTTCAGGTTCAGCCAACTCTAGGCTTGTGAAACTGCTGAGAAGCGAAATCATTATATTGGCTTAATACATTCAGTTTGATTCAACCGCTTACATTAAAAAGTGATTTTGCTTTTGTCCAGTGAAATAAAACGAGTTGATGGGTTTTGGGCTGAAAACATTATCTCTACAGGATATTAAGTCCAAGTTGTTGATCAGAACCTATACATATTTATAGTGTTTGGCCCAATGTATATCTTTGATTTAAATCAAAACCTGTCTGAAGCATTAACGTTTTTGTTTTTTTTGTCGCCTGCTCTAAAATCAGTGCCTTGCAATTTACGCTGCAGAGGTTTTGTTTTTTATATTTGTTTTTAAATTATTATTTTTTAAAAGAAAAAAATAATAAATGTTGCAGTACAGCTTGAATGATTGTTCTCTGGTGTATTTGCAGCTGCATTGTATTGATGTGATTTGTGTGTTTATATGCTGGCTGGTTTTGAGACTTTTGGTTCCTGTGCCATGCACAGTTTATGAAAGGGAAAACTCAATTGTTTGACTTTTGAAAGGCAGCTTTTTTTTTTAAAGGGGGTCCTGTAAATTAACCAGACTAAAGTAGAGTAATTTAATTATACTAATTATGTTAAACGCATTAAGGTGATATTTACTTTGATTTTCTTACCTGTTAATGTTTCACACGCTCTTGTATGTTTGCATACTAACAAGCTATAATTCATATTTCACTTTTTCAGGTATCCAACTCCACCTGTGGGTACAGGTCAAGCACCAAATTTACCTATATCAGAGGAAAACCTAGAATATGTAAGGACTCTATATGACTTCCCAGGGAACGATGCAGAGGATCTTCCATTCAAGAAGGGAGAGATTTTGGTAATTGTAGAAAAGCCAGAAGAACAATGGTGGAGTGCCCGGAACAAGGAAGGTCGTGCTGGAATGATCCCTGTTCCTTACGTGGAAAAGTTACCTCGTCCTGCTCTTCATGGTAAAATGGGCAACAGGAATTCAAATAGCTATGGTATCCCTGAACCTGCTCATGCCTATGCTCAACCTCAGACCCCAAGCCCCCTCCCTGTTTCCTCCACTCCTCCTGGTGCAGTCATAAGCCCTTTACCTTCAATGCAGAATGGACCTGTCTATGCTAAAGCTATTCAGAAACGAGTGCCATGCGCTTATGACAAAACAGCTCTGGCATTAGAGGTATGTTCCTAATATTTGTTTTTCTTCTTATTTTAAGATACTGATTCATCTGACCTGTAGCGGTCATTCATGAATGCTGTTAAAACTACATGCAACCATATCATAGGAGGGGTAGTGTGCTTTTGGTTTGTTTTTGTTTTGTTAGGGTACTATAGTACTAAGTCAAGTTACTCGCACTCCAAAATGATTAAAAGCTAGAACTCTCAAATGCCTTGACATAAGGGAAAGATCTTGCAATATACTTTATTTTATGTACTTCATTGATTTTATATACAGGTACATATTCCAAGATCCAAACTTTAAACGTATATGAGACCCAGATTTTCTTCCATGATTCAGATAGTGCATGCAACTTTCTAATTTACTCATATTTTCAAATTTTCTTTGTTCTTTTGGTATCGTTACTTGAAAAGGCAAGAATGTAAGCTTAGGAGTCTGCTCATTTTTGGTTCAGCATCATGGGTAGCGCTTGCTTGATTGGTGGCTACATTTGCTGTCCCTTGGTGTCTGTGTGTGTGTGATCCAGAATTAAAAAATCCTGATTATAGGACTGTTACCCTGGGAGGTTCCCAGTTGGTTTGTTTGGAAGTATGCCCTAAGGCAGAACATAGAGTGATTTGAGACGTCATCGCAGGAAATGCAGCATGTCTGCAGAAAGAACAGGAACTGTTGGCACTTTTCAGCACTGCGCCACATTAGGCTGTTCTTTTTAAACAGAGCTGTTCTCTGGCTGCATTGTATAAGTTTTCCTTAACACAGTGTATCCAGAGCAAAGTACTGTTTGAAGACAACAGTCAAATATGCAGTAGTGCTGCAAAGCAGCAGTGCACTGATTGTTGTCTGGCTTTGAAATGTTTGCAAGCTCATTCCCTAGCTTTTCAGAGTCTGCAAAGCTGTTTATCTCTGAATGTAAGATGTTCGTATGAGCAATGCACCTTTTTTATTACTACATTTCTATGTTAGATTAAGAGAAAAGGAAACAAATTAATTCAAGAGACATTTTACAATTCCTTTATAATATATATTTGTTTTATGTGTTTATATAAAACTAAAGGACTTTTTTTATTTGTTTTCCCTCTATTGATGATGGTAGTTAATTAGAAAGTTGTTTAAAATTGCATGCTCTATCTGAATAATTAAAGGGACTGTCTACATCAAAATTTGTGTTTAAAAGATAAATAATCCCTTTATTATCCATTTCCATGTTTTGCATAACCAACACAATTGGTTATATTATACTTTTTACCTCTGATTACCTTGTATCAAAGTATCTTCTGATCACATGACTTCATTTATTTTCTATTGACTTGTATTTTAGACAATTAGTAGTGCGGTGTTGTGCTGACTCTTAAATAACTCCCCGGATGTGAGCACAATGTTATATATATTGCCCACATGAACTAGTAGTCTCCTGTTGTGAAAAGCAAACAAATAAGCATGTGATAAGAGACTCTGTAGTGGCTTAGAAACAGGCAGACATTTGGAGGTCTAAATGTAATAAAGTATATTAATATAACAAAGTTGGTTGTGCAAAGCTGCGGAATGGATAGTAAAGGCTTTATCTTATTAAACAATAACAATTTTGGTGTAGACTGTCCATTTAATATTTTTTTTTAAATTTTGACTTGTGTCTTTTTAATGTTTATGTTGAATGAAACAACTTGGCTATATTTTTATTATTAACACCTCATTTTTACCTCCTGAAAAATTAGATTTTCTAAATTATTTGAGCTGAAAATACACCCTGCTGACTTTTCACCGCTAACCCTGCTACATTTCGCTTCCTGATTGGCTTAACTAATAACTCCAAAACCATACACTTCATACTGACAGTAGCTAGCCTTGCAGTCTGTAGCCTCAAGCCCAGGTTGACTTCCAAATAGGGCAAATAGTGGGAAAATTTGGCTACTGAAAAACAATTGCAGTAAAAAGGGATGTTTTGTTTTAAAAATGTTTAGAATTAGCTGAGCTTATGTTCAATAGTTGAATGTACCTTTTTAAAGGGATATAAGGGATCTACAATTAAATGCATGAGAACCTGAACTTCAATGCAAAATTGTTCTTTGTTAAAAAGAGGGGCTAATATTCTTGTGCGGAATCATGCTTTTATTGAGGTATATCTATACAGAGCATATATGTGCAACCTACATTTTTGTTTCTTAAAGGGACACTGAACCCAAATCTTTTCGTTCATGATTCAGATAGAGCATTTAACTTTGTCATTTACTCCTATTATCACATTTTCTTCATTCTCTTGCTATCTTTATTTGAACATCATGAATGTAAATCTTAGCAGCCAGTCCATTTTAGGTTCAGCACCATGGATAGCACTTATTGGAGGCTGACATTTGCCCACCAATAAGCAAGCATAACCCAGGTTCTCAACCAAAAATGGGCCGGCTCCTATGCATCACATTCCTGTTTTTTAAATAAAGATAGCAAGAGAACGATGAGAAATTGATAATAGGAGTAAATTAGAAAGTTGCCCCCCTGTCCAACACCGCAAAGTGCCTTTGGTTGCCATAGTAGCCTCCCAAACAATAACAAACTTTTCACAGTTAATAAATCCAACATGTATGCTCTTGTCTTATTGCACTTTGCAGATATTGCTATTTTTACTCTTTTATATATATCTTTCTGAACAGATAGGGTGTGTAAGGCTGTATTTTACAAAATGAGAGAAACTCTTATTTTTAGTAATGGTAAATCCAAGCATATTACAATCACTTTAAAAGGACATTAAACACTTTTAGATGGTAATATAAAGTGATAAATTGTGTGTATTTCCTGTAATTCCATTCTGAAATTTTGGGCTTTTCAGTTCCTGTTAGAAATGGAAGTGCAGGACACGGTTATATTCAACAAAACCATTGGTTGCACACTCTAGTGACCTTTTTATAGCTGTCCCTAATTGGCCACAGCAGAGAAGGTAGCCTAAGTTACAACATGGCAGCTCCTATTGTTTTATAGACACAAACTTTACACTTTTGTCTATCTAAACCGCTAATGAAACTTTTTAAAAAATACATTTACATGTTATTTCAGACTAATCTTTTCTTTGAGTGCATATTATTTCTAGCATTTTAGTGTAAGTGACTTTTGCATTGTCTATGTATTCTGCATTTCTGGATTGTGCTATTCTAGTGTTTAGTGGTTCTTTTTTAAAGGGACAGTCTAGGCCAAAATAAACTTTCATGATTCAGATAGAGCATGTAATTTTAAACAATTTTCCAATTTACTTTTATCACCAATTTTGCTTTGTTCACTTGGTATTCTTAGTTGAAAGCTTAACCTAGGAGGTTCATATGCTAATTTCTTAGACCTTGAAGCCCACCTCTTTCAGAATGCATTTTAACAGTTTTTCACCACTAGAGGGTGTTAGTTCACGTATTTCATATAGATAACTGTGCTCGTGCACAAGAAGTTATCTGGGAGCAGGCACTGATTGGCTAGACTGCAAGTCTATCAAAAGAACTGAAAAAAGGGGCAGTTTGCAGAGGCTTAGATACAAGATAATCAGAGGTTAAAAGTATATTATTATAACTGTGTTGGTTATGCAAAACTGGGAAATGGGTAATAATAAAGGGATTATCTATCTTTTAAAACTATAAAAATTCTGGTGTAGACTGTCCCTTTAAAGGGACATAAACACACGGTTTTATTTCATGATTAAGTCGGAGCATACAAGTTTTGGGTTTTTTTTTTGGTCTTTTTTTATACCCTTTGTTGAAAAGCTGGAAGTTAAGTTCAGAATGTTGACATGTTTGCAGCAGTTTGGCATTGGTGTTATCAAGAGCACTAGATGGCAGCACTTTCCTGTCATGTCATGCTTCAGGCATGTGCACACTACCTAGATATCTCTTCAACAAAGAATGAGAACAAAACAAATGTGATAGTAGAAGTGAACTGAAAACTCTTTTTTTTTATTATATTCTGTATCTCAATAAAATAATTTTGGGATTTTATGTTGAAGGGGCACTAAAGTCAAAATTAAACTTATGATTCAGAGCATGCATTTAAGATACTTTTCAACTTTTATCAAATTGAGCACATTATTATACACTTTTTGTGAGGCACCAGCTTCTACTGAGCATGTGCACTAGTTTACAGGGTATGCATATACTAGTCTGTGATTGGCTGATGGTTGTCGCATGATACAGGGGCTGGCAAATGAGAGAAAATTACATTTTTTTTTTTTTTTTTTTTTTTTAAGTGGTAGTTTATGTAATGGTGCGTTTTATTTCATATGTGATGTTTCATGGGTGGCTCTCCTTCCCCAGGATTAATAGCACCATTAGTCTAGTGAGTGCAAGATGTTTGCTTTGGAATATATAGCGACACTTAAAGTGAATGTAAATTTTGATGCTAAAGTGCCCGTTTTTTTTAAAATTCGATTGTAAACAGGGACACTTTAATTTATCAAAATTTACATTTCACTCGTGTTGTGAAAAATACTTACCTTTTAATCTTAACAGCAGCTGTTCTGTCGAACTCCAATTCGTCAAACTCCAATCTGACGTCCATTCCGGTGACTTTTATTTTAATATCTGTTTTGCCTCTGTCTGGGGGGCCACCGCAGACCCTTTGGCATACACCCCAAGTAAACCTTGGGGAATGTGAATCCTGTCACTCGCTGGACACGGACCAATTGGATGTATGGAAATACCGGAAGTGGCGTCAACTTGGAGTTCTCGACAGAACACAGCTCCAGTTTCCTCCACCCGTCGCAAAGCCTCTTCCTGCGTCTAAAATGAGCAATCCCGCTTACTCCAATCACGGCATTGAATCAGACGCTGATTCCCCCGGGGGGGGGGGGGAGCCGTGATAGGAGGGTGACCTATCCATTTCTGACATCAGAAATGGCTTGCAACGACCGAAGGAAGCTGGAGCTGCTGTTAAAGGGACAGTCTACACCAGAATTTTTATTGTTTTAAAAGATAGATAATCCCTTTATTACCCATTCCCCAGTTTTGCATAACCAACACAGTTATAATATACTTTTAACCTCTGTGATTATCTTGTATCTAAGCTTCTGCAAACTGCCCCTTTATTTCAGTTCTTTTGACAGACTTGCAGTCTAGCCAATCAGTGCCTGCTCCCAGATAACTTCACGTGCACAAGCACAGTGTTATCTATATGAAATACGTGAACTAACACCCTCTAGTGGTGAAAAACTGTTAAAATGCATTTAGAAAAGAGGTGGCCTTCAAGGTCTAAGAAATTAGCATATAAACCTCCTAGGTTAAGCTTTCAACTAAGAATACCAAGAGAACAAAGCAAAATTGGTGATAAAAGTAAATTGGAAAATTGTTTAAAATTACATGCTCTATCTGAATCATGAAAGTTTATTTTGGCCTAGACTGTCCCTTTAAGTTTAAAAGTTTTTTTTGTTTGTTTTTTTTTCCCCCACACATCAGGAGTGAAATGTAAATTTTGATGAATTAAAGTGCCTGTATCAAATTTTTAAAAACCAGGCACTTTAGCATCAAAATTTACACTCACTTTAACAACAAGCTAACAGCTGCCTGTTGTGTTGAGGAACATTTTACCAGTAGAGTTGCATCTCATGGCTGTAAGTTGTGGGCCATTTCATAATCACACGGTAATGTTCCTAAAGTTTTCAAGCAGTGAGATTTTTCAGATTAGTTTTATCATTTTGCTACAGGTAGAAAACTCTTTATCCAAACTGCTTGAGACTGGAAAAAGTTTGTGTTTTGGAATACAGTGTTTAAATCTTTAAAATGGCACCGCTTTGCGAGGGTATGGTACCAAGTGTGTCCTATGCCATTTGGGCAATATTTACGTATCAAAATACAGCTTATACGTGTAACCTAAAGGTAATTTGATATCATTAATATGTTGTATACATAGTCCCATCAGAAACGGTACTGTAAATCAGAAAGCTAATGGTTTTTACCTAGATTTTAAAAATTTGAGCCCTGCATTATCTGCAGCTCTGTTCTATGTTTAACTAATACATGCATCTGTGTGGTATGTTCATATGCAATTGTCAATCCATAAGATGTATCTTATATGACAAAATAAATATACTCTAAGCCAAAAATAGCTATGGCCTGTTTCATAAGAAAGGGGATAAATGTCCATTGAGGGGTGTTTTTTTTTTCTCCTAATTGGGTTACTGGCAAATAAAAGCTATTAAAAAATCTACAGTAGTGAAGTAGGTCAGATTGTTCTATTACAGTCTGAAAAATCCCATTAAGAGTTGTAATTAAATTTGCATCTTGCAAAAAAAGTAATTTTGTAAGAAATGTATTGGCCTGTTTTTGTACTGAAGATGAAATGGTAAAACATAGCATTGCTCACAATTGACATAGTAAAGGTTTAAAGGGTCTTGAAAATGGGATGCGGGGCATGCACATCGTCTTTGGCGGATCGACGGTATGGGTTGTTTGGTGTTGACTGTCCCTTTAAATCTAAAAAATGAAATCAGAATTTAAAAATGTAGCAATTGACTTTGCAGTCAACATCAAATGTACTATTTTGTATAGCCATGAAATAAAGGCTTTCCCATAGATGTACATGTTTAGGTACCAGAAGTCTTACCTCCTAGGGCATTCCACCCTTTATGCATATAAATATCGGTGACAAAATGAAACTGAAGTGGTAATACCATTTAACATTGATTCAAGTTTGTTTTGGCACCAGTAGACCTTTTTGATAATGTTTACTCTAGTAATGCAATGAGATCTATTTAATTACAGCAGCTGAGCGTGTGCTTTATCAGACACAGCAGCTTGGCAGTGAGTCAGTGGGAAGAGTGTCGTTGGATTTATCAGTAAATGTTTAAGAGGCGGAAATGACGCATGGTTTGTTTTAAGTGTTCCTCTGACTCACTAGGACAATGAGTGTACAGGTGGGTTTTTTGAGGTATGTGGAATGTTCTGACTCAGTTCTCCCTCCCGAGGCAGTGAATTCCAGCATGAACTGGTAGGTAACTGTAGCAAGCTCTTCTGACAGCAAGAAGCCTTGCGCTCTGCTGAATGCATGCTGATGTGCTACTCTCTAGGGAAAATATGCCCTATGCCACAACCACTAGAGAGAGATTTATTCCAATTTATGTATTTCCAAATCTTTCTCTCTCTGTTCTAAAATGTGCCTATTTTTTAATGGAGAAATATTTCAATTTAATTTTAAACTCCACATTTACTAATGGCAATTACACTGCGTCCGATAAGTTTGTCTACGCACTTTAAACTTGTAGGCATAGTATAACTGTAATGATGCAGCCTAAATTGTCCTTTAAAGCCAGCTTGCATTGTGCTTTGTAGACGTGCATTGCATGTAATGTACTGCTGCTATAATGCTTTCTCCTTGGGGCATTTGTGTACTTGGTTTGTGCTTCAATAAGCACACCCCTGGAAGCTTTATACAGAATTTGGCTATCGTCTTCTCTCTCACAGCTCTAGCAGTTGAAACATTTGTAGCTGGTCATGTTGACACCTGTATAGTGAATGGGTTGCCAAATCTATTTACAACGTATGTGGATATAGATACTATACCATGATGAGCCAAGCATCCTGTGTTAATGCAAAGTATTGCCAACCATTTATTCCCCCCCCCCCACCACCACCACCAAAAAAAAATAAAAAAAATCTTAAAGCTGCACAGATACGAACTTGCACATCATACAAATGTACCAGTTAAGGATGCATTCAACTTTACACTGCTGCACACCTTCTGTTGGCTACTAAATATTACTGGCTCCTAAATTTTAAACAGATTTGTCGACCCATGCCTTAGAGTATGGCTAAAGGGATACTGAACCCTCTTTTTTTTTTTTTTATTTTTTTTTTATTCAGAGCATGCAATTTTTAAGCAGCTTTCTAATTTACAACAGTTTTCTTTATTCTCTTTGGGGCGGCTCCTACACTTACATTCCTGCTTTTTTCAAATAAAGATACCAAGAGAATGAATAAAAATTGATAATAGGAGTAAATTAGAAATTTGCTTAAAATGTCATGCTTTATCTGAATCATGAAAGAGAAAATGTGTGTTCAGTGTCCCTTAACAGAAGAGGTACAGTAATACACAGTATATCACACTGCCAAAGAGGAGTGTCAGTGACTTGTTCCGTTTTGTGTCAAAAGGAGTTTGAAACAAATTGCCAGCAAAAGGGGCAAAGTAGCACCAGCCTGAATATTGATGAGCATTCACATGTTTTAGAAATCGGGCTAAGGTGCAGGCGTAAGACTCTAGAAGCTGTTAACTTTAATAAGTTTCAATAAACTCAAATAATAGTTTGGAGTGGAATAGATCTGCACAAGGACCTAGGTGTGAAGTGTGAGGTAAAAATTAAAGTGAAACCTATTGTTTTAGTTAAAACTATTTTAAAATTATTATTTTTTTCTTTCAATAAAGTGCAGCTGAGAAGTTGATCAATATGAACGATTAACCTATTAAACTGTAGATGGTATATAATCAAATCAGTTACTTTCTTATATAACTGGAAAAAATAATCTGAAAAGTTTTTCTAAAAAGCTTATGTAGAAAAACATTTAAATAGTCTTACTGACTGATTTAAATCAAATCTACTGTCTCTACTTATTTTACGAAGTATCGCCAAGTTATTGCTCTTTGTTGAATCAAATTATTTAGGTTAATTTTTTTAAATTTTTATTTTTTTTATTTTTTATTTAATTGGAGAAAACCTGGTTTTTATAAGAGCACTGAACAGTTACCCACTTGTAATATTAAATGTACAGTAAACACTTCAATGTATGTGGCTGATTCATCAAAGGCTTTGCAAGCGTTTTAACCCCCTATGACTGCAGGTTCTCACAAGAGAACCTGCACGCTGTATTCAACAAGCAGCAGTAATCAGGCCGCTGCTTTCCTAACTGATTTTCAATCTCCCTGGTCTCGTCTGACCGGGGAGAATGACAACTCCTGCCTGTGCGTGATTGGCTGTGCGCAGGCAGGGGGCGGCATTGCATGCAAGCGCAAAATAGAGCTTGTGTGCAATGCTTCATTCCACCAAAGGCGTGCTGCAGCATATGGGGCGAGTATGTGTGCCCCTTTCCGCCGCAGATTGATATATCGACCCCTAAATGTACAGTAAACACTTCAATGTATTCATTTTGCCACCTTTATATAATTTTAGCTCAGAAAATGATAACTTGAAATGCACCTTGCTGACTTGTCAAGGATAATCCTGCTACAAGTTTAACCCCTAATTGACTTTAACCCAGGACAGGGCATTTCAGACAAAAACTTGCCCAAAAGATCAGATACTTTTTTAGTGGGGGTTTTTTTGCCATCACTCCTTGTATTTTATTTACCCATTTATTAGGTGGGTGGGTAGATGTATTGATATTGTGTGGATGGATGGACAAAAGGTTGATCCGGTGGTCAGTATAAAAAGTAAAATTTATTAAATTCCAAATTTGATAAAAAACCCATGGGGGGGTCATAACAAACACTCAGCACATAGTACTCAAGCTGACATATTTCGGTGTAATACCGTAATCATAGCTAATAGAGTACATCAGTGCTGTTCTATTTAAAAGCAAAAGAACATTTCCATTGGTTAATTGGCATGCTTACAAGTGTGAGAGATAATGAAACTTTAACTATTAACATACCTGGCAGAAAGCATACATGCACAATTACAAAAGTTTAAATGAGTGTATAGATAAAACAACCTGTAGATTTAATGTAGGCAAACAATTTCTTCAATGTTATACTAAACATTATGGATTGCATGGGGGAGTCATATCCTTCACATATCCTACACCTTGTGAATGATGTCTGGAGACTATAGAGGTCAAAAGATATACAACTCAATATAGAAGTGTGCAAATGACCCTTCATGTGTGTCTGCACACATTGGTTAGGAGAAAAATTGCCCCTTTCATATTCACCTTGATGCTTGAAACTGGAAGCACACACATAATTACTGACAAGCATAATGGCCTCTAAAAATTAGTGCGTAAGTGCCTTTCCAGGTGCAAGTGAAAACCAAGGGGCAATAAGTGTTCATATCTATGTTCATAACTAGGGTTGCACCGATACCATTTTTTTAAGAACGAGTACAAGTACCGATACTTTTTTAAAAATAATTGCCGATACCAATTACCGATACTTTTTTAATGTCATGTGACAGTGTCCCAAGCACAATACAGACTAATGATTTAAGATAGCTTCTTTATAATTATGAAGAACTGTAACTCAAAAGATATTATTAAATAATAAAACAATTTTATTTGCTTGTTGTCACAAAGTTCTAAACTCGAAATTTCACAGAACACGTTTATAAATAAGAATATTACATTAAAATATATTCATAATAACAACAATAAATAACAAATGTAATATCACAACCAACCAAAAGGCAATGCAGTAAAAAATATACTAGTGCACTGTTTAAACATGGGGAACAACACTATGGGATAGCTTACATTTGACTGGTAAGCTTTACCAATGCTCATTTCATGTGCAACTCCATTAAAGTCTATTGAGTTGGAAATGTGAACAGAGCATTGGTAAAGCTTACATATCAAATGTAATCTAAATCTAGTCCTATTATTGTAAAATGTGTGTTCATAGGATTTAACTTAATTTTGACTGAGGAACATCCTTAGCTTATATAATTGCAGGAAGAGTGTTCATAGAGTACAGTATGTTTTGAGCATAATTGTGCAAGAGAAGAACTAGCAGTATAACAGGCAATCTAGCAGTCGGTAGTAAGTTCTTTTTAAGGAACAGAAGCATCTCTGTATTTTCAGCTATACGTCTGTTTCTGCTATCAGTAATGTCGTTTGCTAAGCTGAACAGTCTCTCATTTTCAGCACTACTGCATGGGGCAGAAAGATCATTTTGGGCCATTTTAGCCAGAGCTTGAAATCTCAGTTCATTAACTACCCAGTACTTCAGGGGTTTGTCTGAACAAGGTACAGTGATCTCTCTTGCAATAATACAATACAACAGCAATTTGTATTGGAAGAACAGAAGTGAACCATTTTTAGTTGAGTCTCCACTACAGCTTAAAATGAAATGGGAACATGCAGTTTGAAAAAACTCCAAGATAGAGTATGGGTAGGAAGTGCAGGTATCTGTTTAAGTATCAGTGCATTTGCATGAGTACAAGTACTCATGCAAATTCTTGGTATCAGTACCAATACTAGTATCGGTGCAACCCTATTTATAACCTTATATTGTGCCCCTTATGCATATAATCTGATACTTGATCTAAAGATTCTCACACAAAACCATTAACCCTTGTCATCCTCTGCGAGGGTGGGGGGACCTCTTATTTCCAATAATTAATAAGGTCGTATTCAAAATTAAGACCTTTGGGGACTCAAGTCTATAGTGTGAACACTCAGAACATCTCACGTTTGCCTAAAATCTGACCTATCGTCTCCACGTAAGGGATTTTTGACCCATTCAATAGCTTGCCACCTCAAGGTGGCGCTGCTTTTGTTATGAACAAATTTGAAATGTTTTACAAGGGGAGTTGTGGCTTCACCAATTTTTTTTTTTTTTTAAATATATTTTTTATTGAAGTCGTAAACAGATACAATCAAAGGTTATGCCCCTAAACATTTACAGAAAAGTGCAAGTACAATATTATTAAGTGTTACAAACAAAACCCTACAGTAAGGGTATAATCTATCCAAATAGCACACGTAATGTCATAAAATTTGGGCAGTTTACAGTAAGACTTCAGTTTTATAATAAAGGTAATAACAATAAAACAAAAATAGTCCTCCCCGGGCCATAGAGCAGGCGAATTGAAGAGTCCATTCAGACACAATTAGGGCTAGGGGGATTAGCTTTATAGTTTAAAGGGGGGGGATGCAGCGGGCAAAAGCCGCTCAAAGTATAATATGGGGGGGGGATGGAGGGCGGAGTCAGTTGGGATGTCAAACTAATATTAACTATTATCGGGACCATAAGTGAGCATTGGTTTTAATTGCCAAGTAAGCTTCTGAAAAATATCTAGGTAGAGTATAAGTTGGAATACATAATTAAAGGGATATAGTGGTGAGCTTTCAGTAGTCTCATTATGACCTGGAGATAGTGCTTTATATACCAGAATGAATCTTAGCACATGAAATATGAGGACTGGGGTAGAGTTAAACACATAAATCAATGTAATCATGACCAACTGTAGAGATTGACTTTCTATAAAATAGATAGGGGTTACCCCCAGCAGTATTAAGTGGGGAGGGGACATTAGTAAGTGTGGAACATGAGGGATTTCCAGGCGAGCCCCTCCCCTAGGGAATTACCAGCTATAGGCGATGTGGGAGAAAGGAATAGGGGTATGACCCGCAGGCAACCAGTACCGGCGGGAAAGGGAGGGGAGGAGCTCACTAGGGACAAATAATTTTATATTAATATTAAACTCAATATAAGCAATGTCATATCCTAGAAATATAAGTATAATAAAGCATAAGCATAGCGTGAGTCCACAAACAGTTATAGGAGCAAAGAGTATTAAATACATTAAGTGTACCCACTAGCGTCTAGACATATACACCTCTTTGCGGGCGAATGAAAGAACAGACTATATCTATATCTTAGACTGTTAGTGAAGGCTATACTTCAATTAACATTTTAGTGCGACTAGGGATCTATAAGGGGATGCCTCACTAGAGGATAGCAATATATACATAGATGAATGGCTAGTATGAACGCATAATAACATGTTTAAGAAAAATTCAGAACGTATGGGTTTGCGATATAACTAGTAGGCTATATACTGTTATGACACTTCTAATCGTGTATCTCCGTAATAATTAATAACCTTAACTACACCCAAGTGGGGTTTCAAAAATAGCGATACAGAAGGTCTTCAGTACTATACACGTTCTTACACAAAGTTGTAATATATATTAGGTTAAGGGTGCATTCCAGCAGGATATGCCCAGATATTCTGCCGACATCAACAGCAATTACTATCGATGCCAGTTCACAAATGACAATATAAACATCTATGACTATATCAGCCTAAACCTATATTAGAGTATTATAGTCTTATGCGAATCTCTATGGGATTTATGCAGATCTTATATAGAAGACTGATATAAAGCATGTCAGAAGAGAGATCCCTAATCCTGAAGTTTAAAGCTTAATTGACAAATTACTATCAATATAATACTATCACTTAGGTATGTATAACACTAGGAGTTTCAACAGCTAACATGAAAACCCAGTACTGACATTTGCGGTGCAGTGCTTCAAGGATGCTAAGGATGTTGTACCTGAGTTGGATAGCTATGGGTATAGTAGGAAATTAATATTGGCATGTTTTAAATGAGCTAGGCACATACTATACAGCCTATCCTACATATCTGCCAGAGCACAACCTTTTGAGGATATTACTAACGTCTCCACTCAAAATATGAATACAGGTATGTAGATATAAAACAGCATGACTCAAAAGTAAAGGAGCTCACAACATGCAAAACTCTGCTTATGGACAGATTACACACACGTTTCAATATGTAACTGCTTCCAGCAATAAAGGCCATATTAGGGTGTATGTGACAAGAGTATACTGAATGAATATTGTTACGTTTTAGATGAGCTAGGCACATAACATACAGCTTATCTTACATAACTACCAGAACATAACCCTTTATGCAGTCGTAATGATCAGTGTCCTAAGTATTACTATATATGCTAATAATGTGCAGGATTACAACTTAATAAAAAGTTCCATATCGTAACGGGACCCACTGGAAAACCACAGACTGTCTGCCTGCGTCACAATCTCTCAGCCGAATCTTACAGCTCTAAATCAGTCAATGGTAACAAGCAGAGCCCCTTATGTACAATATTAAAACAAGAGGCAGCGGAGTGTTAACCCCTACTATACAAGAAAGCTTTTTGGTGCATTACAACAGCAATTCAATGTCCACGAGACCTGAACTTAACAAAGTGAGCTGTATTAGGGAGCTTGATATTCAGGAAGTGAATTCTGTTATCAGAAACACCCCTCCAGCGATAGTTTAAAGACTCACTATTAAGGGCAAAACAAGTCGCGTTTAGGTCTCAGTTAGTATTACTAGCGGGGTGTGGTAAAAAGGTCAATGTGATATGAGTAAAGGGATGTAAATGTGAGATTAGGGATATAACCTGCATTCAGAGAGGATAAAAATAACATGAATGAGCTCAAAAACAAACAACCTGGGTACTCAGCGTTATAGTACAATAAGCGGTGTATTCTACAGGATACTACTACTTAATATGTCCAGCAGTCCATGCTCACATCTACAGTCCCGAATATAACTTTAGCCATAGGTTGGAGTCAGCGTGCACCTTACAGGAGTAGCCTGTAACCAGTATGGGCGCGATCAAGGAGTCTGAGGGTTATAGTTAACACGTCTGTATCCCATTTCCCATAAAGGAACAGTCATTTGACGGCAAAATCGGCTCTCCTGATCCGTCCGGTACTTTTCCAGTGCTTACCCAATTCCAGTTCGGGTATCAGGACATTCTCCTCTAATGGAATCAGCGTGACTCTGGGTGAATCCAGGCAGTGAGTGACGCTTAGAAGGCAGCTTCAAGTGGGCTTCGGCATCTAGTGAGCTTCTTGTCAGGTCAGACTCCATGTTGAGAGTAGGAACGTGAGATGCAACACTCAGGTTACAGATCCGTCTCCTTCCTTTCACTTGTCTCAGAGCCGTCTGCAGCAGCGTTGCTCCATGCTGCTCAGGATCAGTGTATACATCTGGAAGCTGCAGAGGGCTGTGTCGTTCAGAGAGGTATCCGGTCTGTCATCTCAGGACTGGGTCTCTGGATAGCTGTGATGAATATTCCCTCTGCTTCCCGATGCGTATTCAGATTCCCTGTCGGTGTATTGAAATCATAAACACCCGCAACCTCCTCAATTCTCACCAGCGGTAGCTCAAGCTGTTGCGGAGT
Organism: Bombina bombina; assembly: GCF_027579735.1. Lineage (NCBI taxonomy): Eukaryota > Metazoa > Chordata > Amphibia > Anura > Bombinatoridae > Bombina > Bombina bombina. The sequence continues at coordinate 426,576,801 of NC_069500.1, read as the reverse complement.
CATGGCGGCTCTCAACTCTCCAGTAAGGGCTTGTCGGTGGTTGTCTAACAAGAGCCCTAAGTTATGAAGTGCAGCTCTTTGCCTTTCCATAGTATAGGTTACAGAGCGCTAGAACAATAGGAGATGTTACTCTGAATAAAGAGACGGTGCTTAGTCGTTTTCAGTATGGCGGTTCACCCCATGCCACAATCCCAGCAAGCAGAAAGGTCTTTGTATTCGTTACATAGTCCACTATTTGTCTCCCAAAGCCCCAAATCCTATGTCCTCTTGTGCTACTGCATGTTAAAGCTCAAATAATGGGGAATAAAAGATCTCAATTTGCCATAGATAAGTATTTTGTGAGCAAACATCAGGAGCTCAAGCATGGCACGTCTTGTAGCTTCAGCTGCTGGCTCCGCCCCGTGGCTTCACCAATTTTGATTGTAGAGAGATGGTTACATATCCTGGCATTCACTTCAGGACTGATGAGACCCACATACTGTAAGTGACATTCAATGCATGTGAGTAAATAAATGACATAGGAGGATGTACAGTTGAGGCAGGCAGAGATCTTAAACACTTCACCTATATCACATGTATGGATGGAGAGGATCACACTCTTCCCCTCTGGTTACAAATTTCTACCTCTCCCCACTCAGTGTTGAAATTTTTCTGCAGTGTGGCGTTGCCTCCGCCCTGCCCTCACATCACTGACGCAGAGGGACACAGTAAGGGTCATATATGTAGCATTGTTATCCTTCATAAGTCAGCAGGGTGCATTTCAAGTTCTGAGAATTTGAAAATTGCTCAGTTTCAGATCAAAATTATTCGAAAAGGGGGTAAAATATATTGCAGGGTGGTTCCGTTACACACAACTAAACATTTTATATCAAAATCTCAAGGTGTTTATTGTCCCGTTGAAATATTTAAACTTGTCTGGCATTCTATAGAAAGCCAGACGAAAAGTTATTGTATTAACAAGGTTTTTACTAGGGTCTGATGGGTAACAATGTTGTAATGAGGGTTAAATATTACATACATTTTGTAACCCCCTTTGTGCACTAGGAAAGTGTGTTTTGTTTTGTTTTTGTTTTTATTGGCCAATTATCCAGTATTGTAATTTCTCCTATGATGGGGGGGGGGGGGGGATACATACTGATGTATAAATACATTAATAGATAAAAGGGACTGTCAAGTCAAAATTAAAATTGCATACCCTATTGAATCATGAGTTTTAACAACTTTCCAATTTACTTTTATCAAATTTTCTTGGTTCTCTTAGTATTTTTTGTTAGAAATCCATTTATAAGCCCACCTAGTTTTAGCTTTTAAGCTGTTGAAGGCCACCTCTCAGTGCATTTTGACAGTTTTTCACAGTTAGACAGCGTTAGTTCATGTGTGCCATATAGATAATGTGCTCACTCCCGTGTAGTCAGTCAGCACTGATTGGCTAAAATTCAAGTCTGTCAAAAGAACTGAAATAAGGGGACAGTCTGCAGAGGCTTAGATACAAGGTAATTAGAGGTAAAAGGTACATTAATATAACAGTCTTGTTTACCAGATTAAAACTTACACAGTTGTGTATGACTTTAACTATAATGCAGGCTTAGTGTGTATGTGGTGCTGTTTGGTTTCTTTTTTTGTATTTGCCCAGTGTTTTTAGTTAATACTTTTTTTCTATTTTCTGATTGCAGGTGGGTGATCTAGTAAAAGTGACCAGGATGAATATTAATGGCCAGTGGGAAGGAGAAGTGAATGGTCGTAAAGGGCTTTTTCCCTTCACACATGTCAAAATAATTGACCCTCAGAATCCGGACGAGATTGAGTGACAAGTTTCTTCTTCCCGACCTGCTGCTGCTTCCTTTCTTTCCCTCCGCCTACTTGCAGATCCTCTGTAATTCCCCCTTGCCATTTTATTTGACTCCGTCTCGGACGCCTTTTATTTGACACTTCTGAAAATAACACTGCAAAGTTCACCTACTGACGCATGTAACATAGCTGTGTGTGTTCATAACGCAAAGCTGCTTCTTACCACATCCTCGAAGGCCCAAGCAAGCTTCAAGAGACTGAGGCCACACTGCCAACCTGGACAGGCCATTCAGCTGCTAATACTGCTCTTTTGCATTGGAGAACATGGCTTGTTTTGGGAGTTTTGATGCTAGTGAATTTCTATCGAACAAATTTAAATTACCCTGAATTATCCTCATAAGCGGACAGTGGGATTTAAACCGTGCATCACAGCTGTTAATTTTGTATTTTAAATTGCTATTTTCTAAGAAGCAGCACCTAATCTTAACATGGCAATGTTTTTATGTTAAGAGTAGAGTGGCCTCCTTTTACAGTGCTAATCCTGTTGCTGTTAGAAGACCTGTAAAATCTTAACACTGCAAACATTTAAACCGGGGCCTTTATTTACAATGCACCTTGTGAAATGTTCTGCTTGTTAGACAGGAGTTTTAAGACCTGTTTTTTTTCCTTTTTATTATATGTAGGGTCTGTCACTAGCAGCAGGCTACTCCTTCCAGAAAAAACTCTTGGCCTTATCATATATAGTTAGAGCAGTGCTACGCTTGCATCATTTACTAACAAGGTCCTACCTGGTTCAGTCTTCAATATGTATTAAGTGGCAAATATTTTTGCCTTCTCAATTTTCATGTTTTAAATTATGCTTCTAGCAAACTCCTTCCCATTGCAGAAGTGTGTTTTGTTTTTTTGTTTTATTAAAAAAGAGCACAAAGGGTAGAAAGATTATAACATAATGTTAGTTTTTTCTGATTTCAGGAAAGAGTAGCTCAAAGATGTCAGCAGACTTACTTCATGAACTTGATGCTAATTGCAAATTTTATTTTTTTTGCCAAGGATATGGAAGACTTTCTAATTGTGTGTTTTTTTGTTTTGTTTTTTGGTAGCCAACCGTTATCAAATTGCTTTTCTTGTTTGCTCCAGATCATGACCATTCAGTATAGAGAACAATTCCTGGAAGGATCTCCCACATCTGTCTGCTTTGTGACAGCCCTACTGATCAGAATGTTTGTTTTTCTGTCAGGAGTGCAATCAGTTTCTTCGGCTCTGCATTTGTCTACTTCATTTGTTTACGGTTGAGGCAAATGTTGAAAGGGAATGTGCCATTTGAGGTGCCTAACCAAGCTGATAGAGATGGGGTAACTCATTTTATTTTTGTAAAGGGAGGAATGTGTATTTGTGCCATTTTTTTTTCCTTGTAAATTGTAATTTTATATTAACCTGGGACTGTTTTCTCTCCGTTGACCCAATGTAATTAACGTTTAACTGTACTTTACCAATTCATTAATAATCTATGTGCAGATAACCTGTTTGCATATGATTATTATTTTTTTCCTCTCCATTTGTAATTGACATCCCATTTTGGCAAAGTGACTTCACACATACAATATTTTAAGCGTATGCTTTTTAACTTTATTTTATTTGTGGGGGGGTCATAGCTTTTTGAGTTTTATTTTTTTGTGCTGTAAAATTAACAGTATTAAATTACTTATATTCTTAGAATACATATTGTGTCTTTATTTCTAAAATGTCCTCCCATTTTAGTAATGTACGAAATTCTTAAAACTCAAAATTCTATAGTTAATATTAAACTTAGGTTTATTCAACAGAGGATGTAAAGAGAACAATGCAAATTTGTTAACATAAGTAAATCAGGAGGTTTTACGGAAGTCCTTGGAGCAGCTTTGTTTGAAATAAAGTTACATGGCAAAACAACTATACAAATTATGGACAAACCTTATCCTCACATTAACCAGCAGAAAATCAGTGCATTGTCTTTGTTCATGTGCTGATTTACAGTCAAGGACTACGCTAACGCATACATGAAGAATTAGTGGGGAATATTTTTCAGAGTGGGAAAGGTCTAAGAAATTTCAGTGGATATATGAATGATGTTCTTATAGTGCCCATAACAAGTGAGCTGATATATATATATATATATATATATATATATATATATATATCTACCTAAAGCTAGGGTTGCACCGATACTAGTATTGGTACCGATACCAAGTATTTGCATGAGTACTTGTACTCGTGCAAATGCACCGATACCTAAACCGATACCTCCACTTCCTACCCATATGCTATCTTCTGACGTTTTTTTTCAAACTGCATGTTCCCATTTCAGTTTAAACTGGAGTGGAGACTAAACTAAAAATTGCTAATACAAATTGATGTTAATTGTATTATTGTAGGAGAGATCACTGTACCTCATTCAGACAAACCCCTGAAGTACTGGGCAGTTAATAAACAGATTTCCAGCTCTGGCTAAAATGGCCCAAAAATATATTTCTGCCCCATGCAGTAGTGTGGAAAGTGAAAGACTGTTCAACTTAGAGTGGAACCTCCATACAAATGTCAGATTGATGTTATATAACAGCCCTACAACCCAATTGCATCACCCTTTAAATGTAATATTTTATTGTAATATTTTTTATTTATAAACATGTTCAGTGAACTTTGTGATAAATAAAACGGTTTTATTATTTCATAATGTCTTGAATTACAGTCCTTTATAATTATAAAGAAGGAATCTTAAATAATTAGTCTGTATTGTGCTTGGTAAACTGTCACATGATATTAAAAAAAAGTATCGGTAATTGCTATCAGCGAGTATTTGAAAACAAGTATCGGTACTTGTACTCAGTCATACAAAAATGGTATCGGTGCAACCCTACCTAAAGCCTATAAAGGGTATTTTGTTGCCAATATGTAGCAAACCTTAAAGGGACAGTCTACTCCAAAATGTTTGTTAAAAATAGATAAACCCTTTATTACCCATTCCCAGTTTTGCACAACCCACATGGTTATATTATACTTTTTACCTATTTATTGACTTGCATTTTAGCCAATTGGTGAAGTGTCAGCCACAACTCCACAGGAGAGAGCACAATGTTTTCTATATGGCCCACGTGGATTAGCAGTCTATTGTTGTGAAAAGCTAATAAAGCATGTGATAAGAGGCTGTCTTTAGTGAATTAAAAACAGGCAGAAATTTAGAGGTTTAAATGTTATAAAGTATATTAATGTAACAATGTTGGTTGTGCAAAGCTGCAGAATGGGTAGTAAAGGCCTAAGCTATATTTTTAAACAATAATTTTGGTGTAGACTGTCCCTTTAAGCTTCCTATGACTAAGGATTGATCCAGTACTGACTTCCTCTTTTTTTCATTGTTTTGCAGATATATATTATGCAAGGTAGTGTTTTTATCCTTTACTTTAAAGGGACAGTAGACACCTTGATTTATCTATAAAATGTGTAGTTATGCTTAAACAACTTTGAAATATACTTTAATTGTGTCCCCCTTTTATGTAATTTGCCTCTGACAATTGAGCTATTAATAAATCTCAGAACTCATTCAGCTACAAAAACGGTGAGGAAGGGATCATTGACTCAGAAATGTCCCTGTTTTTGTATTAGACTCTGTTTAACACTTAGAACTGCACTTGCTGGATTTTCATTTTTGATATATAAATGTCCCTAACTGTTTCATCAGATAACTGCAAAACAATATACTTTATACTAACTTCTGTCACTGGCTTGCCTTGTCTGTGGATTAAAGGGAACACTAAAGTCAAATTTTAAACATTCAAGATTCGGGTAGAACATGTAGTTTTACCACACCACACTTTCCAATTGACTTTAATTATCCAATCGTGTACAGTCTTTTTATATTCACACTTGTAAGGCACTTCTACTGAGCCTGTGTAAAAGTTAAAGGACCAGTAAATATAGTAGATTTGCATGATAAAAGGACAATGCAATAGCACTTAGTCTGAACTTCAAATAAGTAAATGATTTCTCTTGCAAGGTGTATCCAGTCCACGGATTCATCCTTTACTTGTGGGATATTCTCCTTCCCTACAGGAAGTGGCAAAGAGAGCACACAGCAGAGCTGTCCATATAGCTCCCCCTCTAGCTCCACCCCCCAGTCATTCTCTTTGCCGGCTCTAAGCACTAGGGTCTCTCTCGGGAGGATAAAGTGAATGTGGTGTTAGAATTGTAGTTTTCTCTTAAGTGTATTCAGTCCACGGGTCATCCATTACTTATGGGATTATATCTCCTTCCCAACAGGAAGTTGCAAGAGGATCACCCAAGCAGAGCTGCTATATAGCTCCTCCTCTCTCACGTCATATCCAGTCATTCTCTTGCAACTCAACTAGATAGGTCGTTGTGAGAGGTCTGTGGTGTTTTTATACTTTATTTCTTCAATCAAAAGTTTGTTATTTTAAATGGCACCGGAGTGTGTTGTTTGTTCTCAGGCAGTATTTAGAAGAAGAATCTGACTGAGTTTTTCTATGATCTTAGCGGAAGTAACTAAGATCCACTGGCTGTTCTCGCACATTCTGAGGAGTGGGGTAACTTTCAGAAAGGGAATAGCATGCGGGGAATCCCGCAAACGAGGTATGTGCAGTAAATTATTTTTCTAAGGAATGGAATTGACTAAGAAAATACTGCTGATACCGATGTAATGTAAGTACAGCCTTAAATGCAGCGGCGACTGGTATCAGGCTGATGAATGTATGTACAATAAGTAATTTTCTAAGGCATGGAATTTGACTAAGAAAATACTGTTAATACTGAAGTATTGTATAAGCCTTAACTGCAGTAGAAGCGACTGGTAGCAGGCTTATTAATAACACTATCTAACATTTAAAGTGTATGTTTAAAACGTTTACTGGCATATTATTCGTTTTTTGTGAGGTACTTTGGTGATAAATCTTTTGGGGCATGAAAATTTCCACATGGCTGTTGTTTATTTCTATTTAGAAGCGTTTAACTGAGGTTTCCCACTGTTGTAATAGGAGTGGGAGAAGCCTATTTTAGCGCTTTTTTGCGCAGTAAAAATTCAGTTTCAGTCTTCCTGCTTCTTCCTCCTTGATCCAGGACGTATCTAGAGAGCTCAGGGGTCTTCAAAAGTCATTTTGAGGGAGGTAATCAGTCACAGCAGACTTGTGACAGTGTGTTTGACTGTGATAAAAAACGTTAATTGTTAATTTGATTATCCGTTTTTGAGTATTAAGGGGTTAATCATCCATTTGCTAGTGGGTGCAATACTCATCTAACTTAATACTTTTACTGTGAAGATTTGGTTGCTATAACTGATTTGGTTCTTTGTTATTTCAACTGTGACGTCTTTTTCTCCTGTTAAGTGTAGTCAGTCCACGGGTCATCCATTACTTATGGAATATTTCTCTTCCTAACAGGAAACTGCAAGAGAATTACCCAGCAGAGCTTGCTATATAGCTCCTCCCCCTCACCTGTCATACTCAGTCATTCTCTTGCAGCCTAACTAGATAGGAAGCTGTGAGAGATCTGTGGTGTTTTTTTAAATTAGTTTATTTCTACAATCAAAAGTTTGTTATTTTTAAATGGCACCGGAGTGTGCTGTTTATTCTCAGGCAGCTTTAGAAGAAGAATCTGCCTGGGTTTTTTTTCTATGGTCTTAGCAGACGTAACTAAGACCCACTGGCTGTTCTCATCTGAGGAAAAGTGAGGTAACTTCAGAGAAGGGGAATAGCATGCAGGGTCCCCCTGCAACAAAGAGGTATGTGCAGTAAATTATTTTCTGAGGAATGGAATTGACTGAGAAAATACTGCTGATACCATTATAAAGTAAGTTCAGCCTTAAATGCAGCGATAGCGACTGGTATCAGGCTGATGTGTGTGTGTGTGTGTGCACTGAATGTATTTTCTAAGGAATGGAATTGACTCTGAAAATACTGTAAATACTGAAATAATGTATGAGCCTTAACTGCAGTAAAAGCGACTGGTAGCAGGCTTGTAAATAATAATACATAACTTTTAAATGTATGTTTAAAACGTTTACTGGCATGTTAATCGTTTTTTGTGAGGTACTTGGTGATAAAACTTATTGGGGCTTGATTTTTACTAGGGATGCACCGAAATTTCGGCCACCGAAATTTTCGGCCGAAAATGGGCCTATCCCATTTCGGCCGAAAGAGGGGAAAATCGGCCGAAAATTGCATCTTCTATGTAAAAGTAAATTAACCCTTATGCCCCACGAAATCATCCCCTGGCAGACAGATATTTATCCCCCAAAGTGTCCTCCCCCGTGCCTCACCGACCGCTATAACCAGTTGCAAGCTGATCCTAAATTTAGCCCCGTGTGGCTGGGTTATTTCCAGGCCATATTCAAATGAACTACATGCCCCAGAATGCCTCGCGGTTAGAGGGGGTGCGGCACTGTGGGCTGGGCTGTTCACTCCCTGTCTTGAAGCAGAGCAGAGCGGCATGAGAAGGAACTTGCCGTGTCAGGTGACTTTTATGATACTTGCCTGTAGAGCCGTATAGTTACTTGTGGATCCTCCGGTCAGTGAGTGTGTGAAAGGCTAATACGTATATTTACCCGTATCTGGCTCCCTGTCTAACTGTGATTTTATTTGAAAAAGCAGCTCATTGAGTCCTGCAGGATGAGCTGCTTTTTCAAATAAAGTCACGATTAGACAGGGAGCCAGATAAGGGTAAATATATGTATGAGCCTTTCACACATTCACTGACAGGACGATCCGTTACAAGTAACTATATGGCTCTGCAGGCAAGTGTCATAAATTTCACCTGACACGGCAAGATTAGGAGACTTCTGTGTAAACAGAGCGGGCTGCAGCGTGGTGTCATTACAAGCAGCTGTCCCCTCCTCCTCCTTAGAACTGCATAACGAGCTGTTTGCCAGATAAGAGTGAATATAAACATGTAGGAGCCGTTTGCACACTGACAGAACTGTAATTGTTTGGGCTACAATCCACAAGCAGTACACTTGTAATACCATCTCCTGCATTCCTCTGTGTGCCTCAGTCCCATGTCTTAATTCTTAACCCCATGCTGCCTGCTGATTTAGGATTGTGTCAAAATGTTCAAAAGTATGTGTATAATATATATATATATATATATATATATATATATACTGTGTGTGTATATATATATATATACTGTGTGTGTGTGTATATATATATATATATATATATATATATTATATATATATATATATATATATTATATATATATAATAAAAAGTCTTATATTAATAATAACATTATAGAAAAAAAACTTTTAAAATAATTTGGTGGAAAAAGTCATTTTCGGTTTCGGTTTTCGGCCAAGGGCATCCTGCATTTTCGGTTTCGGTCTAGAATTTTCATTTCGGTGCATCCCTAATTTTTACCACATGGCTATTTTTGTTTTCTGCATAGAAACAGTTTCTGAGCTTCCCCACTGTTGTAATATGAGTGGGAGGGGCCTATTTTAGCGCTTTTTTGCGCAGTAAAAATTCAGTCACAATCTGTCTACTTCATCCTCCATGATCCAGATCGTCTCTAGAGAGCTCAGGGGTCTTCAAAATCCATTTTGAGGGAGGTAATCAGTCACAGTAGTCCTGTGACAGTGTATTTGACTGTGAGAAAAACGTTAATTATATAATTGTTATCCGTTTTTGGGTACTAAGGGGTTAATCATCCATTTGCTGGTGGGTGCAATCCTTTGCTAACTTAATACATTTACTGTGAAAATTTGGTTGCTATAACTATTTTTGTTCATTGTTGTTTCAACTGTGTCAGTTTTTCTGTGCTTCTTAAAGGCACAGTAACGTTTTTTATATTGCTTGTAAATTAATTTTGAAAAGTATTTCCAAGTTTGCTAGTCTCATTGCTAGTTTGTTTAAACATGTCTGAATCAGATGAATCTCTTTGTTCACTATGTTTAAAGGCCAATGTGGAGCCCAATAGAAATTTATGTACTAATTGCATTGATGCTACTTTAAATAAAAGTCAATCTTTACATGTAAAGAAATTATCACCAGACGACGAGGGGGAAGTTATGCCGATTAACTCTCCTCACGTGTCAGTACCTGCGCCTCCCGCTCAGGAGGTGCGTGATTTTGTGGCGCCAAGTAAATCAGGGAGGCCCTTATAAATCACTTTGCAAGACATGGCTACTGTTATGACAGAAGTATTATCTAAGTTGCCAGATTTAAGAGGCAAGCGCGGTAGCTCTGTGTTAAGGATAGAGCGGATGAGATGAGAGCCATGTCAGATACTGCGTCACAGTTTACAGAACGTGAGGACGGAGAGCTTCATTCTGTGGGTGACGGATCTGATCCAGGGAGACTGGATTCAGAGATTTCCAATTTTAAATTTAAGCTAGAGAACCTCCGCACATTGCTAGGGGAGGTATTAGTGGCTCTGAATGATTGTAACACGGTTGCAATTCCAGAGAAATTATGTAGGTTGGATAAATACTATGCGGTACCGGTGTATACTGACGTATTTCCTATACCAAAATGGCTTACAGAGATTATTAGCAAGGAGTGGGATAGACCTGGTGTGCCTTTTACCCCTCCTCCCATATTTAGGAAAATGTTTCCTATTGACGCCACCACACGAGACTTATGGCAGACGGTCCCTAAGGTGGAGGGAGCAGTTTCTACTTTAGCTAAGCATACCACTATCCCGGTGGAGGATAGTTGTGCCTTTTCAGATCCAATGGATAAAAAATTAGAGGGTTACCTTAAGAAAATGTTTGTTCAACAAGGTTTTATTTTACAGCCCCTTGCATGCATTGCGCCTGTCACTGCTGCGGCAGCATTCTGGTTTGAGTCTCTGGAAGAGGCCATTCGCTCAGCTCCATTGGATGAAATAATGAACAAGCTTAAAACACTTAAGCTAGCTAACGCATTTGTTTCTGATGCCGTTGTGCATTTAACCAAACTTACGGCTAAGAACTCCGGATTCGCCATCCAAGCGCGCAGAGCGCTATGGCTTAAATCCTGGTCAGCTGTCGTGACTCTAAATCTAAATTGCTTAATATTCCTTTCAAAGGGCAGACCTTATTCGGGCCCGGCTTGAAAGAAATTATTGCTGACATTACGGGAGGTAAGGGCCATGCTCTACCTCAGGACAGGGCCAAATCAAAGGCCAAACAGTCTAATTTTCGTGCCTTTCGTAACTTCAAGGCAGGAGCAGCATCAACTTCCTCCGCTCCAAAACAGGAAGGAGCTGTGGCTCGTTATAGGCAGGGCTGGAAAGTTAACCAGTCCTGGAACAGGGGCAAGCAGGCCAAGAAACCTGCTGCTGCCCCCAAGACAGCATGAAGAGAGGGCCCCCTATCCGGAAACGGATCTAGTGGGGGGCAGACTTTCTCTCTTCGCCCAGGCTTGGGCAAGAGATGTCCAGGATCCCTGGGCGTTGGAGATCATATCCCAGGGATACCTCCTGGACTTCAAGACTTCTCCTCCACGGGGGAGATTTCATCTTTCAAGGTTATCAGCAAACCAAACAAAGAAAGAGGCGTTTCTACGCTGTGTACAAGACCTCTTACTAATGGGGGTAATCCACCCAGTTCCGCGGACGGAACACGGGCAGGGATTCTATTCAAATCTATTTGTGGTTCCCAAAAAAGAGGGAACCTTCAGACCAATCTTGGACTTAAAAATCCTAAACAAATTTCTAAGAGTTCCATCATTCAAAATGGAAACTATTCGAACCATCCTTCCCATGATCCAAGAGGGTCAGTACATGACCACGGTGGACTTAATGGATGCCTACCTTCACATACCGATTCACAAGGACCATTACCGGTATTTGAGATTTGCCTTCCTAGACAGGCATTACCAGTTTGTAGCTCTTCCCTTCGGATTAGCCACGGCTCCAAGAATCTTTTTACAAAAATTCTAGGATCACTTCTGGCGGTACTAAGACCGCGAGGCATAGCCGTGACTCCGTACCTAGACGACAATCTGATACAAGCGTCAAGTTTTCAAACTGCCAAGTCTCATACAGAGATAGTTCTGGCATTTCTGAGGTTGCATGGGTGGAAGGTGAACGTGGAAAAGAGTTCTCTATTACCACTTACAAGAGTTCCCTTTCTAGGGACTCTTATAGATTCTGTAGAGATGAAAATTTACCTGACAGAGGCCAGGTTATTAAAACTTCTAAATGCTTGCCGTGTCCTTCACTCCATTCCACACCCGTCAGTAGCTCAGTGCATGGAAGTAATCGGCTTAATGGTAGCGGCAATGGACATAGTACCATTTGCGCGCCTGCATCTCAGACCGCTGCAATTGTGCATGCTAAGTCAGTGGAACGGGGATTACTCAGATTTGTCCCACCTACTAAATCTGGATCAAGAGACCAGAGATTCTCTTCTATGGTGGCTCTCTCGGCCACATCTGTCCAAGGGGATGACCTTTCGCAGGCCAGATTGGACGATTGTAACAACAGACGCCAGCCTTCTAGGCTGGGGATCAGTCTGGAATTCCCTGAAACCTCAGGGATTATGGACTCAGGAGGAGAAACTCCTCCCAATAAATATTCTAGAGTTAAGAGCAATATTCAATGCTCTCCTAGCTTGGCCTCAGTTAGCAACTCTGAGGTTCATCAGATTTCAGTCGGACAGCATCACGACTGTGGCTTATATCAACCATCAAGGGGGAACCAGAAGTTCCCTAGCGATGTTGGAAGTCTCAAAGATAATTCGCTGGGCAGAGTCTCACTCTTGCCACCTGTCAGTGATCTACATCCCAGGCGTGGAGAACTGGGAGGCGGATTTTCTAAGTCGCCAGACTTTTCATCCGGGAGAGTGGGAACTTCATCCGGAGGTCTTTGCTCAACTGGTTCGTCGTTGGGGCAAACCAGATCTGGATCTCATGGCGTCTCGTCAGAACGCCAAGCTTCCTTGCTACGGATCCAGGTCCAGGGACCCGGGAGCGGTGCTGATAGATGCTCTGACAGCCCCTTGGGTCTTCAACATGGCTTATGTGTTTCCACCATTCCCAATGCTTCCTCGTTTGATTGCCAAGATCAAACAGGAGAGAGCTTCGGTGATTCTGATAGCGCCTGCGTGGCCACGCAGGACCTGGTATGCAGACCTAGTGGACATGTCGTCCTGTCCACCGTGGTCTCTGCCTCTGAGACAGGACCTTCTAATTCAGGGTCCTTTCAAACATCCAAATCTAATTTCTCTGAGGCTGACTGCATGGAGATTGAACGCTTGATTCTATCAAAGCGTGGTTTCTCGGAGTCGGTTATTGATACCTTAATACAGGCTAGGAAGCCTGTTACCAGAAAAATTTACCATAAAATATGGCGTAAATATTTACATTGGTGCGAATCCAAGTGTTACTCATGGAGTAAGGTTAGGATTCCTAGGATATTGTCCTTTCTACAAGAGGGTTTAGAAAAGGGCTTATCTACTAGTTTGTTAAAGGGACAGATTTCTGCTCTGTCTATTCTTCTACACAAACGTCTGGCTGAAGTTCCAGACGTTCAGGCTTTCTGTCAGGCTTTAACTAGGATTAAGCCTGTGTTTAAGTCTGTTGCTCCGCCGTGGAGCTTAAACTTAGTTCTTAATGTTCTTCAACGCGTTCCATTTGAACCCCTTCATTCCATTGATATCAAGTTGTTATCTTGGAAAGTTCTGTTTTTGATGGCTATTTCCTCGGCTCGGAAAGTCTGAGTTATTTGCCTTACATTGTGATTCTCCTTATCTGATTTTCCATTCAGACAAGGTAGTTCTGCGTACTAAACCTGGGTTCTTACCTAAGGTAGTTACTAACAAGAATATCAATCAAGAGATTGTTGTTCCATCTCTGTGTCCTAACCCTTCTTCAAAGAAGGAACGACTTTTGCATAATCTGGACGTAGTCCGTGCCCTGAAATTCTATTTGCAGGCAACTAAGGATTTTCGTCAAACTTCTTCCCTGTTTGTCGTTTACTCTGGACAGAGGAGAGGTCAAAAGGCTTCGGCTACCTCTCTCTCTTTTTGGCTTCGTAGCATAATACGATTAGCCTATGAGACTGCTGGACAGCAGCCCCCTGAAAGGATTACAGCTCATTCTACTAGAGCTGTGGCTTCCACCTGGGCCTTTAAAAATGAGGCCTCTGTTGAACAGATTTGCAAGGCTGCGACTTGGTCTTCGCTTCACACCTTTTCAAAATTTTACAAATTTGATACTTTTGCTTCCTCGGAGGCTGTGTTTGGGAGAAAGGTACTTCAGGCAGTGGTTCCTTCTGTTTAATGTTCCTGCCTCTTCCCTCCCTTCATCCGTGTACTTTAGCTTTGGTATTGGTATTCCATAAGTAATGGATGACCCGTGGACTGACTACACTTAACAGGAGAAAACATAATTTATGCTTACCTGATAAATTCCTTTCTCCTGTAGTGTAGTCAGTCCACGGCCTGCCCTGTTTTTACGGCAGGTCTAAATTTTAATTAAACTCCAGTCACCACTGTACCCTATGGTTCCTCCTTTCTCGTATGCTTGGTCGAATGACTGAGTATGACAGGTGAGGGGAGGAGCTATATAGCAAGCTCTGCTGGGTAATTCTCTTGCAGTTTCCTGTTAGGAAGAGAAATATTCCATAAGTAATGGATGACCCGTGGACTGACTACACTACAGGAGAAAGGAATTTATCAGGTAAGCATAAATTATGTTTTTTGTGCTTCTTAAAGGCGCAGTAGCGTTTTTTATATTGCTTGTAAATTTACTTGAAAGGTTTTTCCAAGCTTGCTAGTCTCATTGCGAGTCTGTTTAAACATGTCTGACATAGATGAATCTGCTTGTTCACTGTTTGAAGGCCAATGTGGAGCCCCACAGAAATATGTGTACTAATTGTATTGATGTCACTTTGCATAAAAGTCAATCTTTATCTGTAAAAAAAATTATCACCAGACAACGAGGGGGAAGTTATGCCGACTAACTCTCCTCACTTGTCAGTACCTGCGCCTCCCGCTCAGGAGGTGCGTGATTTTGTGGCGCCAAGTACATCAGGGAGGCCCTTACAAATCACTTTGCAAGACATGGCTACTGTTATGACAGAAGTATTATCTAAGTTGCCAGATTTAAGAGGCAAGCGCGGTAGCTCTGTGTTAAGGATAGAGCGGATGAGATGAGAGCCATGTCAGATACTGCGTCACAGTTTACAGAACGTGAGGACGGAGAGCTTCATTCTGTGGGTGACGGATCTGATCCAGGGAGACTGGATTCAGAGATTTCCAATTTTAAATTTAAGCTAGAGAACCTCCGCACATTGCTAGGGGAGGTATTAGCGGCTCTGAATGATTGTAACACGGTTGCAATTCCAGAGAAATTATGTAGGTTGGATAAATACTATGCGGTACCGGTGTATACTGACGTATTTCCTATACCAAAAAGGCTTACAGAGATTATTAGCAAGGAGTGGGATAGACCTGGTGTGCCTTTTACCCCTCCTCCCATATTTAGGAAAATGTTTCCTATTGACGCCACCACACGAGACTTATGGCAGACGGTCCCTAAGGTGGAGGGAGCAGTTTCTACTTTAGCTAAGCGTACCACTATCCCGGTGGAGGATAGTTGTGCCTTTTCAGATCCAATGGATAAAAAAATTAGAGGGTTACCTTAAGAAAATGTTTTTTCAACAAGGTTTTATTTTACAGCCCCTTGCATGCATTGCGCCTGTCACTGCTGCGGCAGCATTCTGGTTTGAGTCTCTGGAAGAGGCCATTCGCTCAGCTCCATTGGATGAAATAATGAACAAGCTTAAAACACTTAAGCTAGCTAACGCATTTGTTTCTGATGCCGTTGTGCATTTAACCAAACTTACGGCTAAGAACTCCGGATTCGCCATCCAAGCGCGCAGAGCGCTATGGCTTAAATCCTGGTCAGCTGTCGTGACTTCTAAATCTAAATTGCTTAATATTCCTTTCAAAGGGCAGACCTTATTCGGGCCCGGCTTGAAAGAAATTATTGCTGACATTACGGGAGGTAAGGGCCATGCTCTACCTCAGGACAGGGCCAAATCAAAGGCCAAACAGTCTAATTTTCGTGCCTTTCGTAACTTCAAGGCAGGAGCAGCATCAACTTCCTCCGCTCCAAAACAGGAAGGAGCTGTGGCTCGTTATAGGCAGGGCTGGAAAGTTAACCAGTCCTGGAACAGGGGCAAGCAGGCCAAGAAACCTGCTGCTGCCCCCAAGACAGCATGAAGAGAGGGCCCCCTATCCGGAAACGGATCTAGTGGGGGCCAGACTTTCTCTCTTCGCCCAGGCTTGGGCAAGAGATGTCCAGGATCCCTGGGCGTTGGAGATCATATCCCAGGGATACCTCCTGGACTTCAAGACTTCTCCTCCACGGGGGAGATTTCATCTTTCAAGGTTATCAGCAAACCAAACAAAGAAGGACTGACTACACTTAACAGGAGAAAACATAATTTATGCTTACCTGATAAATTCCTTTCTCCTGTAGTGTAGTCAGTCCACGGCCCGCCCTGTTTTTACGGCAGGTCTAAATTTTAATTAAACTCCAGTCACCACTGTACCCTATGGTTCCTCCTTTCTCGTATGCTTGGTCGAATGACTGAGTATGACAGGTGAGGGGAGGAGCTATATAGCAAGCTCTGCTGGGTAATTCTCTTGCAGTTTCCTGTTAGGAAGAGAAATATTCCATAAGTAATGGATGACCCGTGGACTGACTACACTACAGGAGAAAGGAATTTATCAGGTAAGCATAAATTATGTTTTTTGTGCTTCTTAAAGGCGCAGTAGCGTTTTTTATATTGCTTGTAAATTTACTTGAAAGGTTTTTCCAAGCTTGCTAGTCTCATTGCGAGTCTGTTTAAACATGTCTGACATAGATGAATCTGCTTGTTCACTGTTTGAAGGCCAATGTGGAGCCCCACAGAAATATGTGTACTAATTGTATTGATGTCACTTTGCATAAAAGTCAATCTTTATCTGTAAAAAAATTATCACCAGACAACGAGGGGGAAGTTATGCCGACTAACTCTCCTCACGTGTCAGTACCTTCGCCTCCCGCTCAGGGGGCGCGTGATATTGTGGCGCCAAGTGCATCAGAGAGGCCCATACAAATCACTTTGCAAGACATGGTGGCTGTTATGACAGAGGTATTATCTAAATTGCCTGAATTAAGAGGCAAGCGCGATAGCTCTGGGTTAAGGACAGAGCGCGCTGATGATGTGAGAGCCATGTCTGATACTGCGTCACAATTTGCAGAACATGAGGACGGAGAGCTTCATTCTGTGGGTGACGGATCTGATCCAGGGAGACCGGATTCAGAGATTTCTAATTTTAAATTTAAGCTTGAGAACCTCCGCGTATTGCTAGGGGAGGTATTAGCGGCTCTGAATGATTGTCACACGGTTGCAATTCCAGAGAAAGTATGTAGGTTGGATAGATACTTTGCGGTACCGGTGTGTACTGACGTTTTTCCTATACCTAAAAGGCTTACAGAAATTATTAGCAAGGAGTGGGATAGACCCGGTTTGCCTTTTTCCCCACCTCCGATGTTTAGAAAAATGTTCCCGATAGACGCCACCACACGAGACTTATGGCAGACGGTCCCTAAGGTGGAGGGAGCAGTTTCTACTTTAGCTAAGCGTACCACTATCCTGGTGGAGGATAGTTGTGCTTTTTCGGATCCAATGGATAAAAAATTAGGTTACCTTAAGAAAATGTTTGTTCAACAAGGTTTTATCTTACAGCCCCTTGCATGCATTGCGCCTGTCACTGCGGCTGCGGCATTCTGGTTTGAGTCTCTGGAAGAGGCCATTCGCACAGCTCCATTGGATGAGATTATGGCCAAGCTTAAAGCACTTAAGCTAGCTAATGCATTTGTTTCTGATGCCGTTGTACATTTAACCAAACTAACGGCTAAGAACTCCGGATTCGCCATCCAGGCGCGCAGAGCGCTATGGCTTAAATCCTGGTCAGCTGACGTGACTTCTAAGTCTAAATTGCTTAATATTCTTTTCAAAGGGCAGACCTTATTCGGGCCCGGCTTGAAAGAAATTATTGCTGACATTACTGGGGGTAAGGGTCATACTCTTCCTCAGGACAGGGCCAAGTCAAAGGCCAAACAGTCTAATTTTCGTGCCTTTCGTAATTTCAAGGCAGGAGCAGCATCAACTTCCTCCGCTCCTAAACAGGAAGGACCTGTTGCTCGTTACAGACAGGGCTGGAAAACTAACCAGTCCTGGAACAAGGGCAAGCAGGCCAGCAAGCCTTCTTCTGCCCCTAAGACAGCATGAAGAGAGGGCCCCCTGTCCGGAAACGGATCTAGTGGGGGGCAGACTATCTCTCTTCGCCCAGGCTTGGGCAAGAGATGTCCAGGATCCCTGGGCGTTAGAGATCATATCTCAGGGATATCTTCTGGACTTCAAAGCATCTCCTCCACAAGGGAGATTTCATCTTTCAAGGTTATCAGCAAACCAAATAAAGAAAGAGGCATTTCTACGTTGTGTGCAAGACCTCTTAGTATTGGGGGTGATCCACCCAGTTCCGCGGACGGAACAAGGGCAAGGGTTTTACTCGAATCTGTTTGTGGTTCCCAAGAAAGAGGGAACCTTCAGACCAATCTTGGACCGTAAAAATCTTAAACAAATTCCTAAGAGTTCCATCATTCAAAATGGAAACTATTCGAACCATCCTACCGATGATCCAAGAGGGTCAATACATGACCACGGTAGACTTAAAGGATGCCTACCTTCATATACCGATTCACAAAGATCATTATCGGTACGTAAGATTTGCCTTTCTAGACAGGCATTACCAGTTTGTAGCTCTTCCCTTCGTGTTGGCTACGGCCCCGAGAATCTTTATAAAGGTTCTGGGCTCACTTCTGGCGGTTCTAAGACCGTGAGGCATATCGGTGGCTCCGTATTTAGACGACATCCTGATACAGGCATCAAGCTTTCAAAGGGCCAAGTCTCATACAGAGATAGTTCTGGCATTTCTGAGGTCGCATGGGTGGAAGGTGAACGTGGAAAAGAGTTCTCTATCACCACTCACAAGAGTCTCCTTCCTAGGGACTCTTATGGATTCTGTAGAGATGAAAATTTACCTGACTGAGTCCAGGTTATCAAAACTTCTAAATGCTTGCAGTGTCCTTCATTCCATTCCACGCCCGTCAGTGGCTCAGTGCATGGAAGTAATCGGCTTAATGGTAGAGGCAATGGACATAGTGCCATTTGCGCGCCTGCATCTCAGACCGCTGCAATTATGCATGCTAAGTCAGTGGAATGGGGATTACTCAGATTTGTCCCCCCTACTAAATCTGGATCAAGAGACCAGAGTTTCTCTTCTCTGGTGGCTTTCTCGTGTCCATCTGTCCAAGGGTATGACCTTTCGCAGGCCAGATTGGACGATTGTAACAGATGCCAGCCTTCTAGGTTGGGGCGCAGTCTGGAACTCCCTGAAGGCTCAGGGATCGTGGACTCAGGAGGAGAAACTCCTCCCAATAAATATTCTAGAGTTAAGAGCAATATTCAATGCTCTTCTAGCTTGGCCTCAGTTAGCAACACTGAGGTTCATCAGATTCCAGTCGGACAACATCACGACTGTGGCTTACATCAACCATCAAGGGGGAACCAGGAGTTCCCTAGCGATGTTAGAAGTCTCAAAGATAATTCGCTGGGCAGAGTCTCACTCTTGCCACCTGTCAGCGATCCACATCCCAGGCGTACAGAACTGGGAGGCAGATTTTCTAAGTCGTCAGACTTTTCATCCGGGGGAGTGGGAACTCCATCCGAAGGTGTTTATTCAACTGGTCCATCGTTGGGGCAAACCAGAACTGGATCTCATGGCGTCTCGCCAGAACGCCAAGCTTCCTTGTTACGGGTCCAGGGACCCGGGAGCGGTGCTGATAGATGCTCTGACAGCCCCTTGGGTCTTCAACATGGCTTATGTGTTTCCACCATTCCCGATGCTTCCTCGACTGATTGCCAGGATCAAACAGGAAAGGGCATCAGTGATTCTGATAGCGACTGCGTGGCCACGCAGGACCTGGTATGCAGACCTAGTGGACATGTCGTCCTGTCCACCGTGGTCTCTGCCTCTGAGGCAGGACCTTCTAATTCAGGGTCCTTTCAATCATCCAAATCTAGTTTCTCTGAGACTGACTGCATGGAGATAGAATCAAGCGTTCAATCAAAGCGTGGCTTCTCGGAGTCTGTTGTTGATACCTTAATACAGGCTCGGAAACCTGTTACCAGAAAAATTTACCATAAGATATGGCGTAAATATTTATACTGGTGCGAATCCAAGAGTTACTCATGGAGTAAGGTTAGGATTCCTAGGATATTGTCTTTTCTACAAGAGGGTTTAGAAAAGGGCTTATCTGCTAGTTCGTTAAAGGGACAGATTTCTGCTCTGTCTATTCTTCTACACAAACGTCTGGCAGAAGTTCCAGATGTTCAGGCCTTTTGTCATGCTTTGGCTAGGATTAGGCCTGTGTTTAAGGCTGTTGCTCCGCCGTGGAGTTTAAACTTAGTTCTTAAAGTTCTTCAAGGTGTTCCGTTTGAACCCCTTCATTCCATTGATATTAAGCTGTTATCTTGGAAAGTTCTGTTTTTAATGGCTATTTCCTCGGCTCGAAGAGTCTCTGAGTTATCTGCCTTACATTGTGATTCTCCTTATCTGATTTTCCATTCAGACAAGGTAGTTCTGCGTACTAAACCTGGATTCTTACCTAAGGTAGTTTCTAACAGGAATATCAATCAAGAGATTGTTGTTCCATCACTGTGTCCTAACCCTTCTTCAAAGAAGGAACGACTCTTACATAATCTGGACGTAGTCCGTGCCCTGAAGTTCTATTTGCAGGCAACTAAAGATTTTCGTCAAACTTCTTCCCTGTTTGTCGTTTACTCTGGACAGAAGAGAGGTCAAAAAGCTTCGGCTATCTCTCTCTCCTTTTGGCTTCGTAGCATAATACGCATAGCCTATGAGACTGCTGGACAGCAGCCTCCTGGAAGAGTTACAGCTCATTCCACTAGAGCTGTGGCTTCCACCTGGGCCTTTTAAGAATGAGGCCTCTGTTGAACAGATTTGCAAGGCTGCAACTTGGTCTTCACTTCACACTTTTTCAAAATTTTACAGATTTGACACTGTATTTGGGAGAAAGGTTCTACAGGCAGTGGTTCCTTCCGTTTAAGTACCTGCCTTGTCCCTCCCATCATCCGTGTACTTTAGCTTTGGTATTGGTATCCCATAAGTAATGGATGATCCGTGGACTGGATACACTTAACAAGAGAAAACATAATTTATGCTTTCCTGATAAATTTATTTCTCTTGTAGTGTATTCAGTCCACGGCCCGCCCTGTCTTTTAAGGCAGATCTAAATTTTTTTATTTATTTTTTAAATTCACTTTTTATTAAAGGAAACGGAGTAAGTACAGTGATAATCTCAGTCCATTCGTGCAATCGATATACATACAGGTAGTATCACAAATACAAATATTCATGCTTGACTTTGGAGAATAGTGTCCATGTAATACAGTGAGTCCAATGGGATGTGAAGCACAGCTCCAATGATTGCTCTTGGTTTCACACTCCGTTCCTTTGAAGGTTTTTCTCTTATTTTAACAAATAAACAATAATATACAATTTACAACTTATAACTTAACCCGAATCTATAACAAAAACAGTTAACTATCTGGTGCCTCTGTTCTACCATTATCTACCAAATCAGAAGGCGTGAGGGGTAGGGTGGAGACAAGGGTGGAGAGAGAGGAGCAAGCAGAGAGAGAGAAGAGAAGAAAAAAAAAAACCCTTTTCAGAATAACATGACCTCTAAAGAGGCATTGGTCCGCTCTCTATCCGGTGGGTTCTGCCCTTCCCCTCTGATATTCATTTGTAAAACTGCCTCCAGGTGAGCAAATGGTTTCATTATTTGATTCTGTATGGAAGGATCTAACGTGTCTATGTACAAGCTCCATTTGTGAAGGAAGGGCGTAACCTATTAACTGTGTCAAGTTTGACATCATGCTGTTCCACAAAAAGCTGTTTAAGCACCATATGTTTCAACTGTGCTATTGTTGGCGGTTGCCTAGTAATCCATCTTATGAGAATGCATTGTCTGGCCAACATAGTGTATAGAGAGAGAAATGTATGCAGTCTCTTGTGTGTATCCTCCCATTTAAGTAGGAAAATTTCTAGTTCTGTGAATTTGATTTCTATTTGGAAAGTAGACTTTAGCCAGTATTGGCATTGAGCCCAAAATCTCCCGATCTTTGGACAGGTGTAAAAATAGTGTTGTAATGAGGGAGTAGTCATTCTGCATTTAATACAGTGGTCCGGAAGTCTAACCTGTGATTCTCTATGTGTGGTCGCTAGCGATGCCTGTCTAGCTTTCTCCAGGCTCTCTTTGATGTCTTGTGTCGTCAATTCCGTCGAGCATATGGTATTGAGTTTTTGCAACATTTTTGCCAGAACCACAGGTTCTTTTTGTCGCAAAAGCCGCGTATAAATATGTGATAGTGAGAATGCTTCCATCCGGAACATGGTCTGGGTTATTGCGAAGGGGGATATTTCCCAGAAGCTCTCATTAGACGCTTGGATCAATCCTATATAGTGCCTTAGCTGTAAGTAGGCATATAAATGGCCATTTGGGATTGAGAATTTGGATTTTAATTCCTGAAATGTGCGGACTGTGTGTTGCAGCGGGTCCAGCACATCTCCTATAATTTTGAGGCCTAACCCTTCCCAGATACGAAAGGGTTCCTGATCCATTCCTGCGGGGAAATCTGGGTTCCCCACCACTGGGATGAATTTCGCGGAGGGAGAGTCTACATGGAGATATCTGTGAATCTTGTGCCAGGCTCTCAGTGGGTCTCTATATGCTACATTATTAAGGATGTCAGCAGGGAGTGTTTTTCCATTTCCATAGGGTAGGTAAGCCAACGAGATTGGAGCTACCATAGCTCTTTCCAACCTGTCGTCTCCAAAGTGCACTGTGCCCAGCTGCCAGTCCAATACCAACCTGGCCAACGCCGCCCAGTTATATAGTTTTATATTCGGGAGGGCCAAGCCTCCAGCAGAGTATGGAAGGTGTAGTTTTTCCATCGCTATTCTCGGCTTGCTCTGTTTCCAGACAAATTGAGAAATTGCCCTGGTTAGCAGTTGTAAGTCTGCATTAGTTAGAAGAAAAGGCAGCATGAGCATTGGGTAGAGGATTTTCGGCAAAATGGTCATCTTGACCAGATTGACCCTGCCCGACAATCCCAGAGGGAGATTGAGCCAGTTCGATAACGGAGAGGATAGTTGTGTGCACTTGTTAGACAAATTCGATTTGTAAATTCTCAAAGGATCTCGATGTAGTTGGATGCATAAGTATGTGAGGCCTTCTGTTGCCTCCACAAACGGGAAATTTTGAACGATATGTGGCTGTCTATGTAGCCACAGGACCTCTGATTTGGAGGCGTTTATCTTGTACCCTGACAAGCTACCGAATTCCTCAATTGTTTGAAGTATAGTAGGGACATGCAGTTGTGGAGAATCGACAAATAGTAGCATGTCATCCGCGTATAATGCCAATTGAAGGGGGACTCCCTTTATTACTATACCCGGGTAGGTCCGTCTGAGCTTTATAGCCAATGGCTCCAATGCTAAGTTGAACAATAGCGGGGAGAGGGGGCAACCCTGTCTGGTTCCTCTCTGCAAACAGAGGTCTTCCGAGAAGAGGCCATTAGAGAGAACTCTGGCCACTGGTGAGTCGTAAATTTTGCCTAATATTTCCAAAAAGGGGCCCTTAAAACCAAATCTACGAAGGGATTCTATCAAGTGGGGCCATTCCACCCTATCGAAGGCCTTCTCTGCGTCCAGTGACAGCAGGAAGGCCTCCCGATCTCTTTTTACATCATCGCTATTTCCCTTAGTCCAGTAGAAATCTATAACCTGTAAGACTCTCCGCAAATTTACCACCGATGTGCGTTTGAATATAAAACCGGTCTGATCTGGGTGGATCAGATCCGGCAGAATGGTCTTGAGTCTATTTGCTATGATTTTGGTGAACATCTTATAGTCCACATTGAGGAGTGAAATGGGCCTATATGATTCCAGCAGGGAATGATCCTTGCCTGGTTTGGAGATAAGCGTGATGTGTGCCGCCATGAATTCTCTTGAGGGACACGTGTCTGTCCTCAAGAAAGAGTTGAACAGCCGGGTAAGGGTGGTGGTAAGGTGAGGCTGTAAGACTTTATAAAATTCGGAGGGCAGGCCGTCTCGGCCTGGTGTCTTGCCTTGGGGAAGGTTCTTCAACGTGGAAGCTAGTTCCTCTGAGGAAATCGGGGCATTAAGTTTGTCTAATTGTTCCGGGGTGACCTGTGGCAGACCTATTTATTCCCAGAATTGAATCAACTTTTCCTGTGATACTGGTGTCTGTTTGGTGTACAGCTGGGTATAGTATTGTTTAAAACAACTTACTATATCTGCGGGAGTGGTGAATGTACGACCATTCCAGCGCAGGGCAGCTACATTGATCTTTGCCGTTTGGGCTTTCGTCAACCTGGCCAGTAGTTTACCTGCACGATTCCCAAATCTATAGAATCTGCCCGCTGTTTTTAATAGGCCAGAAGCTGCCTGCTGATGTGCGAAAGCCTCCAATTCGGCTTTAGCCGCTAAATATTTATCATAGAGATCCTTTGAGTTAGTCTGAAGGTATAGATGGTAAGCCTGGCCTAGTTGTTTTTGAAGTGTTCTATGTTTATATTGGGTCTTTTGTTTTACTTTAGCTGCATAGGAGATAATATTACCTGCCAACCCAGTTTTGGCTGTCTCCCAAAAGAGTGTTACATTGTCTGTTTCATAGTCTGTCCAAGAGTGCTGCAAGAATTTGATGAAGGATTCAGATTTTGTCAGGTGAGTAGGAAAGCGAAGAATATTTCTGTTGAAGTGCACTCCATCAGTCTCTAGTGTCAATGCAACCGGTGCATGGTCTGAGATCAATATGTCATGGATTTTGCAATGCTGGACCCGATCTGTCAATTTGTTATCTATAAGGAAGATATCTATCCTAGACAGTGTATGCTTGGCTTTAGAGAGGCATGTATAATCTCTGCCCTCTGGGTTATACAACCTCCACACATCACTAGTATTAATGTCCGTTTCAAACATTTTGAATATCTTTGATTCATATTTTGCTTTATAATTTTTTTGGGGGTCTTTAGCTTTAAGGGGGTCCAGCCATTGTCTGTCTAGGGTGTGAGTGGGAGACATATTAAAATCCCCTCCGATTATCAGTTTGGAGCCCAAGTGGGGTGCAAGGTGCACTATTAAATTCTCCCAGAATTTTTGGTCTCTATGATTTGGTGCATATAAGTTACATAGGACATAGTCTACTGAGTCAATAGTCACCTCAATGATCATGTACCTAGAGTTAGGGTCAAGGTATGTAGATTTTATGTTGACTTTCAATTTTTTCCCGAACACTACTGCTAGTCCCCTACTGGCTTTCGTGTGAGACAAAAAGATTACTTGATTCACCCACTCCCTCTTTAATTTCTGGTGTTCTATGTCTGTGAGATGCGTCTCTTGAAGCATGGCGACGTCTGCGCCTAATTTCCTAAGATGGTTAAGGACCGCTTTTCGTTTGATAGGTGTATTAAGGCCCCCCACATTCCAGGTTATAACTTTAAGTGGCATCTATGTAAGTTTTGTGTAGTCTAGTGCAGGATAAAAAAAAAAAAAAAAAATAGATTAAGAAAGAAAGAGAAAGGAAGGGGAGAGGTCAATAACAGGAGTAGTGGAGAGAGGGAAATTAGATAAAGAGGTTCGAGGATCGAGGGGGAGGAAGATAGGGCCCGGAAGTTGATAACTCAGTGCAGGACACAAGGTGCCCAAGAAATCCCAAATGTGAGCATAACATTTCACAAAACATCAGGGTGAAAGACAAACATCTTTTACAAGTACCTCTAAAAATTTCATAGTAAGACTCCTCTTCCTCTGGTGGTTTACTAATCTGGTATTATACCAACTGTGTGAGGTTGTTTCTAGTGTCTTACCACTTAACCATGTAATAGAATTATCATTTCCTTTTAAGTATACTGCTATAGGTGGTAGATGTGACCTGGCTCTGTACGAGTTGCATGTGTCTATGATTAGTGATTGTTCTAGTATCCTGTATAGTGAGTGGTGTCTGTCCTCTATGACCCCTCCGGTCCCAACCCCCCCCCCCCCCCCAGTATGTCCACCCCCCCCCCCCGATCTGGCGTAGGTTAGCAATTGAAATTTGAGTGGGTATGAGAAGGTTACTCTCAGGCCCAGATGCTTCTCCAATCGTTTTTGTAGACATTATTAAACACCTATCTGATTGTAACAGTAAGATCTGATGATATATGTCTGACTCTGCTCTCCCTGTCCCCTTGTTGTGTCCCTCCTAATGAGTGAAGTGTTGTGGTTGTGTGTCTATGAATTGCTGAATGTTTTGCACCAGAGTGTAGTAATTTATAACTTAACTTCTTAATCCAACCTGTTGTCTGCAAATCAATCTTTACATCTGCTGTCAAAAATAGCTGTCTTGGAACTAAACAGCTGCTGAGACTTATATAACCAATAAAACTTAAAAACAATAACAAAATATAACCATGATATACAAGATGAAGTTGGTACAACATTACCCATGGGGGCTGGGATGACCCCCCACTGCAACAGTCCTTCGTGACCCAAGGGCCACCAATTCTCCCAGTGCTATATGGCAGTAGAGTTTGCACAGCCATTTTATTTTTAAATTTGAAGGTTTATGTTATGAATACAAGGGAGATCATCTCCCCTCTAACCAGATGTACCTCAGTTAGGTTGAGGAATTATGTTCATACTGGATGGTGTTGTCCTTCCTCGGTGGCCAAAAAACTTTTCAGGGCTTGTGGTGAATGAAAGAATTTGACCCCGTGTGGTGTGTGCAGCCGAAGCTTTGCTGGAAAAAATAAGGCCAGATGTCTTCCCTGCTCATGCAACATGGAACACAGAGGAGCGAACTCCTTTCTCTGCTTTGTTACATCCATGGAGTAGTCCTGGAAAAGGAGAAGCTTTGAGCCTTCATATATGGTATCTTTGCGAGCCCGATAGGCCCTTAGAATTTTGAGTTTTTCTTGAAAGTTCAAGCATTTGAAGATAATTTGGCGTGGCTTGTTTTTGTCCTGATCCAGGCCTCGCTCCGGGCCTATGTGGTGTGCTCTCTCCACATCAATTGGTAGAATGTCAGGATGAATGTCCAGAAGTTTAGGAAAGGTCAGTGCCACGAACTCTAGCAGGGTTTTGCCTTTGATGGATTCCGGTACCCCTACTAACCGTAGGTTCTTGCGCCGACTTCTATTTTCCAGGTCGTCTACTCGGTCTTGGAGTATTTGTGTTTTTTTTACCAGATGTTTAATAGTTGTGTCAGTTGAGACCTGTCTGTCTTCTACATCTGAGATCCGAGTCTCCGCAGCAGTTATTCTGGCTGCAAACTGGCGGACCTCGCATGTGAGGGTGTCAACACCTATTTGTAATGAGTCCATCTTTGGTAGAAAAAAGGATTTTAATTCTTGCAGTAAAGCATTATGATCTAATCTCAGGGGAGTATCCTGAGACACCAAGACTGCATCGTCTGCTTGATTTTCTGCCATAAATTTCTGTTGTCTCTTGTTATCGGTGTTTTTTGCTCTGTGCGACATGTCTGCAGATGTAGTGGGTGGGATTTTGTAAAAGAATTTATCAACTTTCATCGAAGCTTACTGTGGCCAAAACTCTATTATTTTTCTCTATATCTTTCTATAATCCCCCGAGAAACAGATTTTGTGATATAATCTCTTGTAATTGCAGTCAATAATCCCCACAAGTGCAGCCTTTTCAGCTCACCAGTCCCAAGATGTTTTATGTGGGATATCTAATCCGTGGATTTAGGCCATCCCAGGAAGGTCTGGGCCGCTATGAAACGCTGTGGATATGGCCTGACTAGTAACTGATATGTTTGATGTATTCTACAACTAGTTGGTGCTGTATGCCTGCACAGTTATGGCCTCGGTTGTATGCTTGTCACCACTCTGCAATATTCTTTATGCTGGGCTGTCTATGCTTCCAGGAGGGTGGGAGCGTGTGCTGCGTTGGGTGAAAGTGCTGTGGATTGTAAGATGTTCCACTATATTAAGTGACTGTGGTAGCAGCGCGGGTATTGATATAAAGTCCAGAACTCTAACCCCGGCTATCCGGTCTGTTCTTCTGATATCCCTTGGGACACTCACACCACCCTCAGCCAGGGGAAAGCTTATTTTCAGAGAGATGTCGGTAAGGGGGTCTTATTTTAGCTAGGTATCAGGGTGCATCAATCGCTTACTTGGTTGCGAAGGTTCTCTGCTCTGCGCTTAGCTGCGGCGCGAGTCAAGATGGCGGAGCGCTGCAGCGTGGCGCTTCTCCTCGATGGTGCTCCCGGTCGCTGGATCAGATGTAGGAATCCACACACTGCTGTAATGGTCGGCGGAGCTTTGCGCTACCCGACAATGCCTTTGAGTGTGGGGCTCGGCAGAATAATTAGCCTTGTGGAGCTATGTTATATCTCCGGTGTACGGAGCTCAGA
The DNA here is from genome assembly GCF_027579735.1 of Bombina bombina. Classification (NCBI taxonomy): domain Eukaryota; kingdom Metazoa; phylum Chordata; class Amphibia; order Anura; family Bombinatoridae; genus Bombina; species Bombina bombina. The sequence continues at coordinate 426,548,465 of NC_069500.1, read as the reverse complement.
GTTTCTGCGACTGCCTTATTTGCCTGCCTACCGGAAGTCCTGTCCAGATCTAAATTTTTAATTTAAACTACAGTCACCACTGCACCCTATGGTTTCTCCTTTGTCTTGTTTCGGTCGAATGACTGGATATGACGTGTGAGGGGAGGAGCTATATAGCGGCTCTGCTTGGGTGATCCTCTTGCAACTTTCTGTTGGGAAGGAGATATAATCCCATAAGTAATGGATGACCCGTGGACTGAATACACTACAAGAGAAATAAATTTATCAGGTAAGCATAAATTATGTTTTCTCTTGCAAGGTGTATCCAGTCCACGGATTCATCCTTTACTTGTGGGATATTCTCATTCCCTACAGGAAGTGGCAAAGAGAGCACACAGCAGAGCTGTCCATATAGCTCCCCCTCTAGCTCCACCCCCAGTCATTTTTTGCCGGCTCTAAGCACTAGGGTCTCTACGGGAGGGTAAAGTAAATGTGGCGTTTAGAATTGTAGTTTTATATCTTCAATCAAAAGTTTATTTTTAAATGGTACCGGTTTGTACTATTTACTCTCTAGCAGAAAAGTGATGAAGATTTCTGCTGAGAGGAAAATGATTTTAGCATGTTGTAACTAAAATCCACTGCTGTTCCCACACAGGACTGAGGAGTACCAGAAAACTTCAGTTGGGGGGAACAGTTTACAGGCTTGACTGCAATGAGGTATGTTCAGTCATTTATTTCTAGACAAGACTGAGATAATGCTAGAAGACTGACAAGATCCCCATGTGGGGAGGGTAAGCTATGTTCTGAGACTTAGTAAAGTATTGAATGCTTACATAACAGGGCTAATTGGGCTGGTTGACACTAATTCAGGGCAATCGATTATTTGTTTAAGAAATACTTGTTAGAGACACTTTTTTAAGCACTTTGGAGTGTTTTTCTGGGGTTATTATCCACATGGCAAAAATTTAGTCACTTGGAAGTGATTTTTGTAGGCCTCACAACTCGAGTGGAGTGGGAGGGGCCTAATTTCGCGCCTCAGATGCGCAGTTAGAATTGAAAGACAGTTCATGCTGCTTCACATGGAGGGTCCAACTGCTGATTGAGGACCTAAAAGAAGCTTTTTTTCCCCAAAACTGATCCCTAAGGGCAGGTAGGGCCACAGCAGTAAGCTGTGGCAAGGTGCTGTAGTTATTTAACCGGTTGCTGGCTTTAGGCTGATCCGTTTTGGGCATTAAGGGGTTAATCGTTCTGCAAATTGTGGTGCAATCATATTAAAGCCTTAGGTACATACTGTGAAAATTTCAAAAGGATTGCTGCATTTTTCACTGTTTTTGTAAAATTGTGTGCTTTTTATTTCTTAAAGGCACAGTAACGTTTTTTCAAATTGTGTTTATTTGATTAAAGTGTTTTCCAAGCCTACTTGTGTATGCTACTAGTCTGTTAAACATGTCTGACACTAAGGAAAGTCCTTGTTCAATGTGTTTAGAAGCCATGGTGGAACTCCCTCTCAGAATGTGTCCCAATTGCACTAATATGTCTATACACTTTAAAGATCATATTGTTGCACTTAAAAATGTGGCCCAAGATGATTCTCAGACTGAAGGTAATGAGGATAGTCCGTCTACCTCTCCCCATGTGTCACAACTAGTTATGCCCGCGCAATCGATCTCTAGTGCGTCTGCCCCTATTACATTGCAACAACTAGCGACAGTCATGGATAAATCCCTTGCGGCCTTTCTATCCAAACTGCCAGTTTTTCCTGCAAAGCGATAGCTCTGTTTTAAGAACAGATTATGAGCAGTCTGAAGCTTTGGTAGCCTTATCTGATGTGCCCTCACAACGCTCTGAAGTGGAGGTGAGGGATTTGATGTCTGAGGGAGAAATTTCAGATTCAGGAAAAGTTTCTCATCAGGCAGAGTCAGATTCATTAGCGTTTAAATTGGAACACCTCCGTGTATTGCTCAGGGAGGTATTAGCTACTCTGGATGATTGTGACCCTATGGTGGTCCCAGAGAAGTTGTGTAAAATGGACAAGTACCTAGAGGTCCCTGTATACACTGATGCGTTTCCGATCCCTAGGAGGGTTGCGGATATTGTTACTAGGGAGTGGTATAGACCAGGTGTCCCTTTTTGTCGTCTCCCCCTATTTTTAAGAAAATGTTCCCCATAACTGACCCCAGGCGGGACTCGTGGCAGACGGTCCCTAAGGTAGAGGGGGCTGTTTCTACACTTGCTAAACGCACAACCATACCAATTGAAGACAGTTGTGCTTTTAAAGATCCTATGGATAAACAGTTAGAAGGGTTACTTAACCTTGTTGAACAAAAATTTTCTTTTCTTTTCCAACCTATGGCCTGCATTATTCCTGTAACTACTGCAGTGGCTTTCTGGTTTGAGGCGCTGGAGAAGTTGCTCCAGACGGAGACCTCATATGATGAAATTATGGATAGAATTAAGGCTCTAAAGCTGGCTAATTCTTTTATCACAGATGCCGCTTTGCAATTAGCTAAGTTAGCGGCAAAAAATTCAGGTTTCGCCATTATGGAGCGCAGAGCGCTTTGGCTCAAATCATGGTCGGCCGATGTGTCGTCTAAATCCAAATTGTTAAATATCCCTTTCAAGGGAAAGACCCTTTTCGGGCCAGAATTGAAAGATTATTTCAGAAATCACCGGGGGGAAAGGGCCATGCTCTCCCCCAGGACAAGCCTTTTAGGGCTAAAAAAAAAAGCTAATTTTCGTTCCTTTCGTAATTTCAGGAGCGGTCCCGCTTCAGCCTCTACAGCTGCAAAGCAAGAGGGCAACGCTTCACAGCCCAAGGCAAACTGGAAGCCTTACCAGGGCTGGAACAAGGGTAAACAGGCCAAAAAGTCTGCAGCTGCTACCAAGACAGCATGAAGGGGGGCAGACTTTCTCTGGGTTTTTACTCAAACCTGTTTGTGGTTCCCAAAAAAGAAGGAACTTTCAGACCAATCCTGGATCTAAAAATTCTAAACAGATTCCTCAGAGTCCCATCATTCAAGATGGAGACCATTCGGACAATCTTACCTATGATCCAGGAAGGTCAATATATGACTACCGTGGATCTAAAGGATGCGTACCTGCATATCCCAATCCACAAAGATCATCATCAGTTCCTCCGGTTCGCTTTTCTAGACAAGCATTACCAGTTTGTGGCTCTTCCTTTCGGCTTAGCCACTGCTCCCAGAATTTTCACAAAGGTGCTAGGGTCCCTTCTGGCGGTTCTAAGACCGCGGGGCATAGCAGTGGCGCCTTACTTGGACGACATCTTAATTCAGGCGCCGTCTTTTCACAGAGCCAAGGCTCACAAGGAGATTGTATTGGCCTTTCTAAGGTCTCACGGGTGGAAGGTGAACATCAAAAAGAGTTCTCTGTCCCCACCCACAAGGGTTCCCTTCCTAGGAACACTAATAGATTCGGTAGAAATGAAAATATTTCTCACGGAGGTCAGAAAGTTGAAACTTCTACTTGCCGAGTTCTTCATTCCATTCCTCGGCCATCTGTAGCTCAGTGCATGGAGGCAATCGGATTAATCGTAGCGGCAATGGACATTGTCCCTTTCGCTCGGATACATCTCAGACCACTGCAACTATGCATGCTCAATCAGTGGAATGGGGATTATGCAGATTTGTCTCCTCAAATACAGTTGGACCAGGAAACCAGAGTTTCTCTTCTCTGGTGGTTGTTTCAGGATCACCTGTCTCAGGGAATATGTTTCCGCAGACCGGAGTGGATCATTGTAACAACCGACGCCAGTCTGTTAGGCTGGGGTGCAGTCTGGGACTCCCTGAAAGCTCAAGGCTTATGGTCTCGGGAAGAATCTCTTCTCCCGATAAACATTATGGAACTGAGGGCGATATTCAACGCGCTTCAGGCATGGCCTCAACTAGCTGCGGCCAAATTCATCAGATTTCAGTCGGACAACATCACGACTGTAGCTTGCATCAATCATCAGGGGGGAACAAAGAGTTCCCTAGCGATGAAGGAAGTAACCAAAATAATCAGGTGGGCGGAGGACCACCCCTGCCATCTCTCAGCAATTCACATCCCAGGAGTAGACAACTGGGAGGCGGATTTTCTAAGTCAGACTTTTCACCCGGGGGAGTGGGAACTCTACCCGGAGGTATTTGCCAAGCTGACTCAGCTATGGGGCATTCCAGAGTTGGACCTGATGGCGTCCCGTCAGAACACCAAGCTTCCTCTCTACGGATCCAGGTCCCGGGACCCCAAGGCGGCATTGGTAGATGCTCTAGCAGCGCCTTGGTCCTTCAATCTGGCTAATGTTTTCCCACCGTTCCCTCGTCTCCCTCGTCTGATCGCCAGAATCAAGCAGAAAGCGTTGGTGATTTTGATAGCGCCTGCGTGGCCACGCAGGACTTGGTATGCAGACCTAGTAGACATGTCATCTGTCACACCATGGACACTGCCAATGAGGCAGGATCTTCTAATACAGGGTCCGTTCAAGCATCTAAATCTAGTTTCTCTACGTCTGACTGCTTGGAGATTGAACGCTTAATTCTATCAAAGCGTGGTTTCTCTGAGTCGGTTATAGATACTCTGATTCAGGCTAGAAAGCCTGTCACCAGGAAAATCTACCATAAGATATGGCGGAAATCTTTGTTGGTGTGAATCCAAGGGTTACTCATGGAGTAAGATTAGGATTCCCAGGATATTGTCCTTTCTCCAAGACGAATTGGAGAAAGGATTGTCGGCTAGTTCTTTAAAGGGACAGATATCTGCTCTGTCCTTTTACACAAGTGTCTGGCAGAGGTACCAGACGTTCAAGCGTTTGCACAGGCTTTAGTCAGAATCAAGCCTGTCTATAAAACTGTGGCTCCGCCATGTAGTCTAAATCTAGTTCTTTCAGTTCTTCAAGGGGTTCCGTTTGAACCTTTACATGTTATCTTGGAAAGTTTTGTTTTTGGTAGCTATCTCTTCTGCTCGAAGAGTCTCAGAATTATCTGCCTTACAGTGTGATTCACCTTACCTGGTGTTCCATGCAGATAAGGTAGTTTTGCGTACTAAACCTGGTTTTCTTCCTAAAGTGGTTTCTAACAAGAATATTAACCAGGAAATTGTTGTTCCTTCTCTGTGCCCCAATCCTTCTTCGAAGAAGGAACGTCTGTTGCACAATCTTGATGTAGTTCGTGCTCTAAAGTTCTATTTGCAGGCAACTAAGGATTTCAGACAAACATCTTCCTTGTTTGTTATCTATTCTGGTAAGAGGAGAGGTCAGAAAGCGACTGCTACCTCTTTCCTTTTGGCTGAAAATCATCATCCGTTTGGCCTATGAGACTGCTGGCCAGCAGCCTCCTGAAAGAATTACTGCTCATTCTACCAGAGCAGTGGCTTCCACATGGGCTTTCAAGAATGAGGCTTCTGTTGAACAGATTTGTAAGGCAGCGACTTGGTCTTCACTGCATACTTTTGCTTCTTCGGAGGCTATTTTTGGGGGAGAGGTTTAGCAAGCAGTGGTGCCTTCCGTTTAGGGTACCTGTCTTGTTCCCTCCCTTCATCCGTGTCCTAAAGCTTTGGTATTGGTATTCCGCAAGTAAAGGATGAATCCGTGGACTGGATACACCTTGCAAGAGAAAACAGAATTTATGCTTACCTGATAAATTACTTTCTCTTGCGGTGTATCCAGTCCACGGCCCGCCCTGGCAATTAAGTCAGGTAAAAATCTTTTTTGTTTAAACTACAGTCACCACTGCACCCTATGGTTTCTCCTCTTTCTTCCTAACCTTTGGTCGAATGACTGGGGTGTGGAGCTAGAGGGGGAGCTATATGGACAGCTCTGCTGTGTGCTCTCTTTGCCACTTCCTGTAGGGAATGAGAATAGCCCACAAGTAAAGGATGAATCCGTGGACTGGATACACCGCAAGAGAGTCATTTATCAGGTAAGCATAAATTCTGTGTTTTTTTATCTTCAATCAAAAGTTTGTTATTTTAAATGGTACCGATTTGTACTATTTATTCTCTAGCAGAAAAGTGATGAAGATTTCTGCTGAGAGGAAAATGATTTTAGCATGTTGTAACTAAAATCAACTGCTGTTCCCACACAGGACTGAGGAGTACCAGAAAACTTCAGTTGGGGGGAACAGTTTGCAGGGTGAACTGCAATAAGGTATGTTCAGTCATTTATTTCTAGACAAGACTGAGATAATGCTAGAAGAGACTGACAATATCCCCATGAGGGGAGGGTAAGCTATGTTCACAGACTTAGTAAGGAATTGAATGCTTACATAACAGGGCTAATTATGCTGGTTGACACTTATTCAGGGTTATTACCCACATGGCTATTTTTTATTCACTTAGGAGTGATTTCTTAGGCCTCACAGCTCCGGAATAGAGTGGGAGGAGCCTAATTTCGTGCCTCAGATGCGCAGTTTGAATTGCAGAGAAGTTCATGCTGCTTCATATGGAGGGACCTGCTGCTGTTTGAGGGCCTTAAGGAAGCTATATTCCCCCAAATCTGATCCCTAAGGGCAGGTAGGGCCACAGCAAGGCTGTGGCAAGGTGCAGTAGTAATTTTAACGGGGTGTTGGCTTTAGGCTGCTCCGGTTTAGGCATTAAGGGGTTAATCGTTTTGCAACTTGTGGTGCAATGTTATTAAGGCTTTAGGTACATACTGTGAAAATTTCAAAAGGATTGCTACATTTTTCACTGTTTTGTAAAATTGTGTGCTCTTTTGATCTCTTAAAGGCACAGTAACGTTTTTTCAAATTGTGTTTTTTATTTGATTAAAGTGATTTCCAAGCCTGCTTGTGTATACTACTAGTCTGTTAAACATGTCTGACACTAAGGAAAATCCTTGTTAAATGTGTTTAGAAGCCATGGTGGAACCCCCTCTCAGAATGTGTCCCACTTTTACTGATATGTCTATACACTTTAAAGATCATATTGTTGCACTTAAGAATGTGGCCCAAGATGATTCTCAGACTGAAGGTAACGAGGGTAGCCCGTCTGCCTCTCCCCAAGTGTCACAACCAGTTAGGCCAGCGCAAGCGACGCCTAGTACCTCTAGTGCGTCTAACCCTTTTACATTACAAGACTTAGCGGCAGTCATGGATAATTCTCTTACAGCCTTCTTATCTAAACTGCCCGTGTTACCTGCAAAGCGTGATAGCTCCGTTTTAAGAACAGATTATGAGCATTCTGACGCTTTGGTAGCCGTATCCGATATACCCTCACAACGCTCTGAAGTGGGAGCGAGGGATTTGATGTCTGAGGGAGAAGTCTCTGATTCAGGAAGGGTTCCTCCTCAGACAGATTCAGATACATTGGCTTTTAAATTTAAACTAGAACACCTCCGCGTTTTTCTTAGGGAGGTATTAGCTACTCTGGATGATTGCGACCCTTTGGTGATCCCAGAGAAATTGTGTAAAATGGACAAGTACCTAGAGGTCCCTGTTTACATGGATGCGTTTCCGGTCCCTAAGAGGATTGCGGATATCGTTACTAGGGAGTGGGATAGACCAGGTGTTCCCTTTGTTCCCCCTCCTGTTTTTAAGAAAATGTTCCCCATATCTGACCCTGTGCGGGACTCATGGCAGACGGTCCCTAAGGTGGAGGGGGCTGTTTCTTCACTTGCTAAATGCACAACCATACCAATTGAAGACAGTTGTGCTTTTAAAGACCCTATGGATAAGAAGTTAGAGGGTTTACTTAAGAAAATATTTGTTCAACAAGGTTTTCTTCTCCAGCCTATTGCCTGCATTATTCCTGTAACTACTGCAGCCGCTTTCTGGTTTGAGGCACTGGAAGACTCGCTCCAGACGGAGACCTCATATGAGGAAATTATGGATAGAATTAAGGCTCTAAAGCTAGCTAATTCTTTTATCACTGACGCCGCTTTCCAAATAGCTAAGTTAGCGGCAAAAAAATTCAGGTTTCGACATTTTGGCGCGCAGGGCGATATGGTTAAAGTCCTGGTCGGCCGATGTGTCGTCTAAATCCAAGCTTTTGAACATCCCTTTCAAAGGAAAGACCCTCTTCGGGCCTGAATTGAAAGAGATAATTTCAGATATCACCGGGGGAAAAGGCCATGCTCTCCCTCAGGACAAGTCCTTTAAGACAAAGAACAAAGCTAATTTTCGTTCCTTTCGTATTTTCAGGAACGGCCCGCTTCATCCTCTCCGGCTGCAAAGCAAGAGGGTAACGCTTCACAGCCCAAGGCAACCTGGAAACCTTACCAGGGCTAGAATAAGGGTAAACAGGCCAAAAAGCCTGCAGCTGCCACCAAGACAGCATGAAGGGGTAGCCCCCGATCCGGGACCGGATCTAGTAGGGGGCAGACTCTCTCTTCACTCAGGCCTGGGCAAGAGATGTACACAATCCTTGGGCGTTCGATATTGTATCCCAGGGATATCTTCTAGAATTCAAGGGTTCTCCTCCAAGGGGGAGGTTCCACATTTCTCGTCTGTCTACAGATCAGACAAAGAAAGAGGCGTTTTTACGCTGTGTAGAAGATCTACATACAATGGGAGTGATCCACCCAGTTCCAATGGCGGACCAAGGGTTGGGTTTTTACTCAAACCTGTTTGTGGTTCCCAAAAAAGAGGGAACTTTCAGACCCATCCTGGATCTAAAAATTCTAAACAGATTCCTTAGAGTCCCATCATTCAAAATGGAGACCATTCGGACAATCTTACCTATGATCCAGGAAGGTCAATATATGACTACCGTGGATCTAAAGGATGCATACCTACACATTCCTATCCACAAAGATCATCACCAGTTTCTCAGGTTTGCTTTTCTGGACAAGCATTACCAGTTTGTGGCTCTTCCTTTCGGCTTAGCCACTGCTCCCAGAATTTTCACAAAGGTGCTAGGGTCCCTCCTGGCGGTTCTAAGACCGCGGGGCATAGCAGTGGCACCTTACCTAGACGATATCTTAATTCAGGGGCCGTCTTTCCAAAGAACCAAGTCTCACACGGAGATTGTATTGGCCTTTCTGAGGTCTCACGGGTGGAAGGTGAACATCAAAAAGAGTTCTCTTTCCCCTCTCACAAGGGTTCCCTTCCTAGGGACTCTAATAGACTCGGTAGAAATGAAAATATTTCTGACGGAGGTCAGAAAATTAAAACTCTTAACTACTTGCCGAGTTCTTCATTCCATTCCCCTGCCATCTGTGGCTCAGTGCATGGAGACAATCGGATTAATGGTAGCGGCATAGTCCCTTTTGCTCGGATACACCTCAGACCACTGCAACTATGCATGCTCAAACAGTGGAATGGGGATTATGCAGATTTGTCTCCTCAAATTCAGTTGGACCAGGAGACCAGAGATTCTCTTCTCTGGTGGTTGTCTCAGGATCACCTGTCTCAGGGAATATGTTTCCGCAGACCAGAGTGGATCATTGTAACGACCGACGCCAGTCTGTTAGGATGGGGTGCGGTCTGGGACTCCCTGAAAGCTCAGGGCTTATGGTCTCGGGAAGAAAAGCTTCTCCCGATAAACATTCTGGAACTGAGGGCGATATTCAACGCTCTTCAGGCATGGCCTCAACTAGCTGCGGCCAATTTCATCAGATTTCAGTCGGACAACATCACGACTGTAGCTTACGTCAATCATCAGGGGGGAACAAAGAGTTCCCTAGCGATGACGGAAGTAACCAAAATAATAAGGTGGGCGGAGGATCACTCCTACCAGCTCTCAGCAATTCACATCCCAGGAGTAGACAACTTGGAGGCGGATTTCCTAAGTCGTCAGACTTTTCACCCGGGGGAGTGGGAACTCCACCCAGAGGTGTTTGCCCAACTGACTCAGCTATGGGGCACTCCAGAATTGGATCTGATGGCGTCCCGTCAGAACACAAAACTTCCTCTCTACGGGTCCAGGTCCCGGGACCCCAAGGCGGTATTGATAGATGCTCTAGCAGCGCCTTGGTCCTTCAATGTGGCTTATGTTTTTCCACCGTTTCCCCTTCTCCCTCGTCTGGTCGCCAGAATCAAGCAGGAGAAGGCTTCGGTGATTCTGATAGCGCCTGCGGGGCCACGCAGGACTTGGTATGCAGACCTAGTGGACATGTCATCTGTCCCACCATGGACACTGCCAATGAGGCAGGATCTTCTAATACAGGGTCCGTTCAAGCATCCAAATCTAGTTTCTCTACGTCTGACTGCTTGGAGATTGAACGCTTAATTCTATCAAAGCGTGGTTTCTCTGAGTCGGTTATAGATACTCTGATTCAGGCTAGAAAGCCTGTCACCAGGAAAATCTACCATAAGATATGGTGGGAATATCTGGGTTGGTGTGAATCCAAGGGTTACTCATGGAGTAAGATTAGGATTCCCAGGATATTGTCTTTCCTCCAAGAAGGATTGGAGAAAGGATTGTCGGCTAGTTCCTTAAAGGGACAGATATCCGCTCTGTCTATCCTTTTGCAGAAGTACCAGACGTTCAAGCGTTTGCTCAGGCTTTAGTCAGAATCAAGCCTGTCTATAAACCTGTGGCTCTGCCATGGAGTCTAAATCTAGTTCTTTCAGTTCTTTAAGGGGTTCCGTTTGAAACTTTACATTCCATAGATATTAAGTTGTTATATTGGAAAGTTTTGTTTTTGGTAGCTATCTCTTCTGTTCGAAGAGTTTCAGAATTATATGCCTTACAGTGTGATTCACCTTACCTGGTGTTCCACGCAGATAAGGTAGTTTTGCGTACCAAGCCTGGTTTTCTTCCTAAAGTTGTTTCTAACAAGAATATTAACCAGGAAATAGTTCCTTCTCTGTGTCCTAATCCTTCTTCGAAGAAGGAACGTCTGTTACACAATCTTGATGTAGTTCGTGCTTTAAAGTTCTATTTACAAGCAACTAAGGATTTCAGACAAACATCCTCCTTGTTTGTTATCTATTCTGGTAAGAGGAGAGGTCAGAAAGTGACTGCTACCTTTCTTTCCTTTTGGCTGAAAAGCATCATACGTTTGGCCTATGAGACTGCTGGGCAGCAGCCTCCTGAAACAATTACTGCTCATTCCACTAGAGCAGTGGCTTCCACATGGGCTTTCAAAAATGAGGCTTCTGTTGAACAGATTTGTAAGGCAGCGACTTGGTCTTCACTGCATACTTTTTCCAAATTTTACAAATTCGATACTTTTGCTTCTTCGGAGGCTATTTTTGGGAGAGAGGTTTTGCAAGCAGTGGTGCCTTCCGTTTAAGGTACCCGTCTTGTTCCCTCCCTTCATCCGTGTCCTAAAGCTTTGGTATTGGTATCCCACAAGTAAAGGATGAATCCGTGGACTGGATACACCTTGCAAGAGAAAACAGAATTTATGCTTACCTGATAAATTACTTTCTCTTGCGGTGTATCCAGTCCACGGCCTGCCCTGGCATTTAAGTCAGGTAAAAATTTTTGTTTAAACTACATTCACCACTGCACCCTATGGTTTCTCCTTTTTCTTCCTAACCTTTGGTCGAATGGAGCTAGAGGGGAGCTATATGGACAGCTCTGCTGTGTGCTCTCTTTGCCACTTCCTGTAGGGAAGGAGAATATCCCACAAGTAAAGGATGAATCCGTGGACTGGATACACCGCAAGAGAAAGTAATTTATCAGGTAAGCATAAATTCTGTTTGTTTTTTTCTGACAAACTAGTTATGTCTAGTTCCACTCCTCCTGTGTCAGGTGACAGCCATCAGCCAATAACAAATCCATATACGTATATTTGACTTCTTGCACATGCTTGGTAGGAGCTGGTGACTCCATGTAAATAAAAAAAAAAAACTGTGCCCATTTTGTTAATGGAAGTAAATTAGAAAATGATTTTAAGTGATAATCTATCCGAATCACGAAAGTTTAATTTTGATTTGAATGTCCCGTTAACAGTATTTGTATGAGTCTGGCTCATAACAATCACATAATACAGGGCGCCAGCTAATGGAAATAACTTTTTCAATGTGTCGGAAAAACTGCTCATTTTAAAATTCACTTGTTGATTATACAGCTCTTCTGTATTTCATGGTCATTTAAAGCCTTGATTGGCTCTGCCAAAAAAAGGGAGATAGTATGTGTAATTAGGCTACTGAAAAATAATTGCAGTGAAAAGGATTTGTTTTTTAAAATGTAAGATTTGGTTGATACGTTCTATAGCAACACAACAGAAATGTATTCTATTTACAGTGTTTGCTGTCGCTTTTAACATGAGACATTTTCAGAAGGGTGAATCCTTTTCCCTCTGCGGTGTGTGACTTAATTAGCGTGGTCAGAACTTCCTCCAGTGGCATTGCACTTTCTTTTTAAAGACCTGATGGGTCCATCCTTACTTGTGGGAAATTCACCTCCTGGTCAGCAGGAGGAGGCAAAGAGCACCACAGCAGAGCTGTTAAATAACTCCTCCCTTCCCTCCCACTACAGTCATTCTCTTTGCCTACGTTGGTGATTGGAAGAGGTAAAGTGATGGGTAACTTTCTTGGGAACTGTAATCGAGTCTATATCTGAGGATTTTTCTGACAGAAGTCATAAAATCAAAGATTCTAGAAACCTGTCGAGCCCGTCAGTCCAATTCTCGGCCGTCAGTGGCTCAGTGCATGGAAGCAATTGGACTGATGGAGGCGGCAATGGACATCATACCGTTCGCTCGGTTTCACCTCAGACCTCTGTAGTTAAACACGCTCAGGCAGTGGAATGGAGATTATGCAGATTTGTCTCCTCGAATAACCCTGGAACAGGAGACGAGGGACTCTTCAATAGTGGTTGTCTCTGGATCATCTATCCCAGGGAACATGCTTTTGCAGACCCTCCTGGGTGATTGTGACAACAGACGCCAGCCTTTTTAGGATGGGGAGCGGTTTGGGACTCCCTAAAGGCTCAGGGAGTATAGACTCAAGCAGAGTCTGTTCTTCCGATAAACATCCTGGAACTAACTAACGCTCTTCTGGCCTGGCCTCAGTTGGCTTTGGCCCAGTTCATCAGATTTCAGTCGCACAACATAACGACAGTGGCTTACATCAACCATCAGGGAGGAACGAGGAGTTCCTTAGCGATGACCGAGGTAGCAAAGATAATACGGTGGGCGGAGGCCCATTCTTGCCATCTGTCAGCGATCCACATCTCAGGGGTGGACAACTGGGAGGCGGACTTTCTGAGCAGGCAGACTTTTCATCCGGGAGAGTGGGAACTCCATCCGGAAGTATTCTCCAGCCTGATTCTCAAATGAGGTCGGCCGGAGTTAGATCTCATGGCATCTTGTCAGAATGCCAAGCTCCCGAGATACGGGTCAAGATCCAGGGATCCCCAGGCGGAACTGATAGATGCTCTGGCAGTTCCATGGTACTTCAGCCCTAGCATATTTTTTTCCCCCCGTTTGCTCTTCTTCCTCGGGTCATTGCTCGAATCAAACAGGAGAAGGCATCAGTGATCCTCATTGCTCTTGCATGGCCTCGCTGGATATGGTATGCTGATCTGGTGGGCATGTCATCCCTGCCACCTTGGAAACTTCCATTGAGGAAGGATCTTCTCATTCAAGGACCCTTCCTTCACCCAAATCTAATTTCTCTGAAGCTGACTGCTTGGAGATTGAACGCTTAATCCTATCCAAGCGGGGTTTTTCTGATTTGGTCATAGAGACCTTGATTCAGGCGCGTAAGCCTGTAACTAGAAAGATTTTATCATAAGATATGGATTGGTGTGAATCCAAGGGCTACTCATGGAGTAGAGTTAGGATTCCCAGAATTGTCTTTTCTCCAAGAAGGTTTGGAGAAGGGTTTATCTACAAGTTCCCTAAAGGGTTAGATCTCTGCCTTATCTATTTTGTTACGCAAACGTCTGGCAGATGTCCCAGATGTTGAATCTTTTTGTCAGGCCTTGGTTAGGATCAGGCCTGTGTTCAAACCAGCTACTCCTCCATGGAGTCTGAATTTAGTTCTTAAAGTTCTTCAAGGGTCTCCGTTTGAGCTTATGCATTCCTTAAATATTAAGTTATCTTGGAAATTTTTATTTCTTGTTGCTATTTCTTCAGCTCGAAGAGTGTCTGAACTTTCGGCAATTTGCCTTATCTTATTTTCCATTCAGATCAGGTTGTTTTTCGTACTAAACTAGGGTTCCTTTCTAAGGTTGTTTCAGACAGGAACATTAATCAGGAGATTGTGGTTCCTTCCTTGTGTCCTAATCCTTCTTCTCAGAAGGGATGTCTTTTGCACAATTTGGACGTAGTGCGTGCTTTAAAATTTTACTTGCAAGCGACTAAGGACTTTCGTCAGTCTTCTCTGTTTGTAATTTTCTCTGGAAAACATAAGGGTCAGAAAGCTACGGCTACCTTTCTTTCTTCTTGGTTGAAGTGTCATCCGCTTTGCATATGAGACTTCTGGACAGCAGCCTCCTGAAAGAGTTACGGCTCATTCCACTAGGGCTGTTGCTTCCTCATGGGCATTCAAAAATGAAGCTTCTGTAGAACAGATTTGCAAGGCTGCAACTTGGTCTTCTTGTCATACTTTTTCTAAATTTAAAAAATTTGATACTTTTGCCTCGGCTGAGGCTGCTTTTGGGAGAAAGGTTCTTCAAGCAGTGGTGCCTTCCGTTTAGGTTCCCTGTCTTGTCCCTCCCTTATCATCCGTGTACTCTAGCTTTGGTATTGTTTCCCACAAGTAAGGATGATGATCCGTGGACTCATCGTGTCTTTAAAAAGAAAAGAATTTATGCTTACCTGATAAATTTGTTTCTTTTTAGACACGATGAGTCCACGGCCCGCCCTGTTCTTTTAAAACAGGTTGTTAATTTTTATAAACTTCAGACTCCTCTGCTCCTTGGCTTTTCCTTTCTCTTCCTAACTTCGGTCAAATGACTGGAGTGGGAGGGAAGGGAGGAGTTATTTAACAGCTCTGCTGTGGTGCTTTTTGCCTCCTCCTGCTGACCAGGAGGTGAATTTCCCACAAGTAAGGATGATGATCCCTGGACTTGTGTCTAAAAAGAAACAAATTCATCAGGTAAGCATACATTTTCTTTTTTAGAATTCTTCAGGAATCTTGGACAATGCTTCTGTAGTAAATACATTAACCCCTTAACGACACACGTCGTACAGAGTATCTCATACACAAACTGGTCGTTAAAGACCAACAACGTACCCTGTAAAATGTTAGGAGTTTAAAGTGGCTGGAAGCGATCCTGATCGCTTCCAGCCACTTTCAAGGTATAAATAAAGAGAGAAGCACTGGGAACTAACAAAAGCATAATAGCTTATTCTATGGCTAGTTACCACCCAAGAAGCAGCCTCTTTTTGCTCAACATATGCCTGTCACAAAGAAGAACTTTCCTGAAGCATATCAGTCTGATCCTGACTTCACAGTACAGTCCAGCCCCGAAATACCAGGCAATCCCTCTCTCTAAACGAGAGAAAAAGCAAAACCCCAGACATACGTTTCAGCCTATTGTGGGCCTCGTCAGTGAGGTGCAGCCATATCCATCTAGGCACACTGAGCAACGGGTCTACGCCTGGATCCCGCATCACACGTAGGGAAGTCTCCCTACGTGTCTTAATTTGCATAAATAAAGAGTGAAGTGCTCAACCTGGGAGCAAACAAAAGCATAATAGCTTGTTCTATGGCTAATTACCATCCAAGAACCACTTTCAAGGTATTGCTGTGATGCCTCGATATTGAGGCATCACTGCAATACCTTTTTTGGCACACCAATGCAGAGAGGGCCACTTTGTGGCCCTCTCTGCATCGACCAGCGATGATGCCCATCGTTGGTGGATGGGAGCAGCTGCAGGGAGGCGGGTGTGCGGCCCATCGCTGGACAAGTTCCGGTGACGACACCGGCCCCTGTTCCGGGAAGGTGGGGGTGGGCAGGAGCGCGCTCAGGCCACATTGTGATCGGTGGGAGAGGGGAAATGTTGTTGGGAATGGGATCTTGGAGAGGGAGGGGGTAGGATATTGAGGGGGGCCACAAATAGGAAGAGGGGGAAGGTTAAGAGAGCTGTTTGGGGGGGGGGGAGACATGGAGGTTAGGGGGAACCTACACTGCAATAACTATTTATTTTAGATTTTTTTTGTTTTTATTTTTTTAAGGCTTATTTTAGTACTGGCAGACTTTCTGCCAGTACTTAAGATGGCGGTGACAATTATGCGATGGGGGTAGGGAATAGAGCTGTTTGAGGGGTCAGGGGGGAGATGTGTCAGGTGGGAGACTGATCTCTACGCTAAAACTAACCCTACAAGCTACCTAATTAACCCCTTCACTGCTGGGCATAATACAAGTGTAGTGCGCAGCGACATTGCTAATTTTGAAAAAAAAAAAAATGGTTTGGAAATAGCAAAGTGCTACTTGTATTTATTGCCCTATAACTTGCAAAGAACATGTAAACATTGGGTATTTCTAAACTCAGGACAAAATTTAGAATCTATTTAGCATGGTTGTTTTTTGGTGGTTGTAGATGTAACAGATTTTGGGGGTCAAAGTTAGAAAAAGTGTTTTTTCCCCCCCCCCCCATTTTTTCATCATATCTTATTTTTTTTTTTTAAATTGTTAGTAAATTATAAGATATGATGAAAATAATGGTATCTTTGAAAAGTCCATTTTATGATGAGAAAAATGGTATATAATTCCCAGAAATCTGAGGAGGATTCTTCTGTGGCATCTGAGGGGGAAATCTCAGACTCTGACAGTGTAATTCCTTCTGCTGATGCTGAAGGGGTATCATTTAGATTTAAACTGGAACACCTCCGTTTGTTACTTAAAGGGACACTGTACCCAAAAATTTAGTTTCGTGATTCAGATTGAGCATGAAATTTCAAGCAAATTTCGAATTTACTCCTATTATCAAATTATCTTCATTCTCTTGGTATCTTTATTTGAAATGCAAGAATGTAAGTTTAGATGCCGGCCCATTTTTGGTGAACAACATGGGTTGTCCTTGCTGATTGGTGGATAAATTCATCCACCAATAAAAAAGTGCTGTCCAGAGTACTGAAACCAAAAAAAAAGCTTAGATGCCTTATTTCTCTTGTAAGGTGTATCCAGTCCACGGATCATCCATTACTTGTGGGATATTCTCCTTCCCAACAGGAAGTTGCAAGAGGATCACCCACAGCAGAGCTGCTATATAGCTCCTCCCCTAACTGCCATATCCAGTCATTCTCTTGCAAACTCTCAACATAGCTGGAGGTAGTAAGAGGAAAGTGGTGTAATATAGTTAGTTTTTTCTTCAATCAAAAGTTTATTGTTTTTAAATGGTACCGGAGTTGTACTATTTTATCTCAGGCAGCATTTAGAAGAAGAATCTGCCTGCATTTTTCTATGATCTTAGCAGAGGTAACTAAGATCCACTGCTGTTCTCACATATGTCTGAGGAGTGAGGTAACTTCAGAGGGAGAATGGCGTGCAGGTTATCCTGCAATAAGGTATGTGCAGTTTAAGTTTTTCTAGGGATAGAATTTGCTAGAAAAAAGCTGCTGATACCGGATTAATGTAAGTTAAGCCTAAATACAGTGATTTAATAGCGACTAGTATCAGGCTTGCTATCAGAGGTATATACTCTGATTAATGTGCAATATAAAACGTTTGCTGGCATGTTTAATCGTTTTTATATATGCTTTGGTGATAAAACTTATTGGGGCCTAGTTTTTTCCACATGGCTGGCTTGATTTTTGCCTAGAAACAGTTTCCTGAGGCTTTCCACTGTTGTAATATGAGTGGGAGGGGCCTATTTTAGCGCTTTTCTGCGCAGTTAAAATTACAGACAGAGACATTCAGCTTCCCTCAGCAGTCCCCTGCATGCATTAGGACATCTCTGAAGGGCTCAAAAGGCTTCAAAAGTCATATATTGAGGAAGGTAAAGCCACAGTGGAGCTGTGGCAGTTGTGACTGTTTAAAAAAACGTTGTTTTCAATTTGTTAATCCGTTTTTTGTATTAAGGGGTTAATCATCCATTTGCAAGTGGGTGCAATGCTCTGCTAACTTGTTACATACACTGTAAAAATTTTGTTAGTTTAACTGCCTTTTTTCACTGTTATTTCAAATTTTAGCAAAATTTGTTTCCCTTAAAGGCACAGTAACGTTTTTTATATTGCTTGTTTAACTTGATGTAAAGTGTTTTCCAAGCTTGCTAGTCTCATTGCTAGTCTGCATAAACATGTCTGACATAGAGGAAACTCCTTGTTCATTATGTTTAAAAGCCATGGTGGAACCCCATATGAGAATGTGTACTAAATGTATTGATTTCACTTTAAACAATAAAGATCAGCTTTTATCTTTAAAAAATTTATCACCAGAAGATTCTGGCGAGGGGGAAGTTATGCCGACTAACTCTCCCCACGTGTCAGACCCTTTGACTCCCGCTCAAGGGACTCACGCTAAAATGGCGCCAAGTACATCAAAGACGCCCATAGCGATTACTTTGCAGGACATGGCGGCAATCATGGATAATACCCTGTCAGCGGTATTAGCCAGACTGTCTGAATTCAGAGGAAAGCGCGATAGCTCTGGGGTTAGACGTAGTACAGAGCGTGCAGATGCCTTAAGGCCCATGTCTGATATTTCGTCACAATATGCAGAAGCTGAGGAAGGAGAGCTTCAGTCTGTGGGTGACATTTCTGATTCAGGGAAACCTGATTCAGATATTTCTACTTTTAAATTTAAGCTTGAGAACCTCCGTGTATTGCTTGGGGAGGTGTTAGCTGCTCTGAATGACTGTGACACAATTGCAGTACCAGAGAAATTGTGTAGACTGGATAAATACTATGCAGTGCCGGTGTGTACTGATGTTTTTCCAATACCTAAAAGGTTTACAGAAATCATTAATAAGGAGTGGGATAGACCCGGTGTGCCGTTTCCCCCCCCTCCTATTTTTAGAAAAATATTGCCAATAGACGCCACCACACGGGACTTATGGCAGACGGTCCCTAAGGTGGAGGGAGCAGTTTCTACTTTAGCAAAGCGTACCACTATCCCTGTCGAGGACAGTTGTGCTTTTTCAGATCCAATGGATAAAAAAATTAGAAGGTTACCTTAAGAAAATGTTTATTCAACAAGGTTTTATCCTGCAGCCCCTTGCATGCATTGCGCCTGTCACTGCTGCTGCGGCGTTCTGGTTTGAGTCTCTGGAAGAGGCCTTTCAGACAGCTACTCCACTGACTGAAATACTTGACAAGCTTAGAACACTTAAGCTAGCTAATTCTTTTGTTTCTGACGCCATTGTTCATTTGACTAAACTAACGGCTAAGAATTCTGGATTCGCCATCCAGGCGCGTAGGGCGCTATGGCTTAAATCTTGGTCAGCTGAAGTGACTTCAAAGTCTAAATTACTTAACATTCCCTTCAAGGGGCAGACCCTATTCGGGCCTGGTTTGAAGGAAATTATTGCTGACATTACTGGAGGTAAGGGTCATACCCTTCCTCAAGACAGGGCCAAATCAAAGGCCAAACAGTCTAATTTTCGTGCCTTTCGAAACTTCAAGGCAGGTGCAGCATCAACTTCCTCTGCTACAAGACAAGAGGGAACTTTTGCTCAATCCAAGCCGGGCTGGAAATCTAACCAGTTCTGGAACAAAGGCAAGCAGGCCAGAAAGCCTGCTGCTGCCTCTAAGACAGCATGAAGGAACGGCCCCCTATCCGGTAACGGATCTAGTAGGGGGCAGACTTTCTCTCTTCGCCCAGGCGTGGGCAAGAGATGTTCAGGATCCCTGGGCGTTGGAGATCATATCTCGGGGATATCTTCTGGACTTCAAAGCTTCCCCTCCTCAAGGGAGATTTCACATTTCGAGATTATCTGTAAACCAGATAAAGAAAGAGGCATTCTTATGCTGTGTGCAAGACCTCCTAGTTATGGGAGTGATCTGTCCAGTTCCACAGTCGGAACAGGGACAGGGTTTTTATTCAAATCTGTGGTTCCCAAAAAAGAGGGAACCTTCAGATCCATTTTGGATCTAAAGATCTTAAACAAATTCCTCAGAGTTCCATCGTTCAAAATGGAAACTATTCGGACCATCCTACCTATGATCCAGGAGGGTCAATACATGACCACAGTGGATTTGAAGGATGCTTACCTTCACATACCGATTCACAGAGATCATCATCGGTTCCTAAGGTTTGCCTTTCTGGACAGGCATTACCAATTTGTGGCTCTTCCCTTCGGGTTAGCTACAGCTCCAAGAATCTTTACAAAGGTTCTGGGATCGCTTCTGGCGGTCCTAAGACCGCGAGGTATATCAGTGGCCCCTTATCTGGACGACATCCTGATACAGGCGTCAAGCTTTCAGATGGCCAAGTCACATACGGACATAGTTCTGGCATTTCTCAGGTCACATGGGTGGAAGGTGAACGAGGAAAAGAGTTCTCTATCCCCACTCACAAGAGTCTCCTTCCTAGGGACTCTGATAGATTCTGTAAAAATGAAGATTTACCTGACAGAATCCAGGTTATCAAAGCTTCTAAAATCTTGCCGTGTTCTTCATTCTATTCCGCGCCCTTCGGTGGCTCAGTGTATGGAAGTAATCGGCTTGATGGTAGTGGCGATGGATATATTGCCATTTGCGTGCCTACATCTCAGACCGCTGCAACTATGCATGCTCAGTCAGTGGAATGGGGATTACACAGATTTGTCCCCTCTGCTAAATCTGGATCAAGAGACCAGAGATTCTCTTCTCTGGTGGCTATCTCGGGTCCATCTGTCCAAAGGTATGACCTTTCGCAGGCCAGATTGGACAATTGTAACAACAGATGCCAGCCTTCTAGGTTGGGGTGCAGTCTGGAATTCCCTGAAGGCTCAGGGATCGTGGACTCAGGAGGAGAAACTCCTCCCAATAAATATTCAATGCTCTTCTAGCTTGGCCTCAGTTAGCAACCCTGAGGTTCATCAGATTTCAGTCGGACAAGATCAACGACTGTGGCTTACATCAACCATCAAGGGGGAACCAGGAGTTCCCTAGCGATGTTAGAAGTCTCCAAGATTATTCACTGGGCAGAGACTCACTCTTGCCACCTATCAGCAATCCATATCCCAGGTGTAGAGAACTGAGAGGCGGATTTTCTAAATCGTCAGACTTTTCATCCGGGGGAGTGGGAACTCCATCCGGAGGTGTTTGCTCAATTGGTTCATCGTTGGGGCAAACCAGAACTGGATCTCATGGCGTCTCGCCAGAACGCCAAGCTTCCTTGTTACGGATCCAGGTCCAGGGACCCAGAAGCGGCACTGATAGATGCTCTAGCAGCGCCTTGGTTCTTCAACCTGGCTTATGTGTTTCCACTGTTTCCTCTGCTCCCTCGACTGATTGCCAAAATCAAACAGGAGAGAGCATCAGTGATCTTGATAGCGCCTGCGTGGCCACGCAGGACCTGGTATGCAGACCTAGTGGACATGTCATCCTTTCCACCATGGACCCTGCCTCTGAGACAAGACCTTCTACTACAAGGTCCTTTCAATCATCCGAATCTAATTTCTCTAAGATTGACTGCATGGAGATTGAACGCTTGATTTTATCAAAGCGTGGCTTCTTCGGGTCAGTCATTGATACCCTTATACAGGCACGAAAGCCTGTCACCAGGAAAATCTACCATAAGATATGGCGTAAATACCTTTATTGGTATGAATCCAAGAATTACTCATGGAGTAAGGTTAGGATTCTTAGGATATTGTCCTTTCTCCAAGAGGGTTTGGAAAAAGGATTATCAGCTAGTTCTTTAAAGGGACAGATTTCTGCTCTGTCTATTCTTTTGCACAAGCGTCTGGCAGAAGTTCCAGACGTTCAAGCTTTTTGTCAGGCTTTGGTTAGAATTAAGACTGTGTTTAAACCTGTTGCTCCCCCATGGAGCTTAAACTTGGTTCTTAAAGTTCTTCAAGGGGTTCCTTTGAACCCCTTCATTCCATTGATATCAAACTTTTATCTTGGAAAGTTCTGTTTTTGATGGCTATTTCCTCGGCTCGGAGAGTTATCTGCCTTACAATGTGATTCTCCTTATCTGATTTTCCATTCAGATAAAGTAGTTCTGCGTACAAAACCTGGGTTTTTACCTAAGGTAGTTTCTAACAAGAATATCAATCAAGAGATTGTTGTTCCATCATTGTGTCCTAATCCTTCTTCAAAGAAGGAACGCCCTTTACATAATCTGGACGTGGTCCGTGCTTTAAAGTTTTACTTACAAGCTACTAAAGATTTTCGCCAAACATCTACACTGTTTGTTGTTTACTCTAGACAGAGGAGAGGTCAAAAAGCTTCGGCAACCTCTCTTTCTTTTTGGCTTCGGAGCGTAATACGCTTAGCCTATGAGACTGCTGGACAGCAGCCCCCTGAAAGGATTACAGCTCATTCTACTAGAGCTGTGGCTTCCACCTGGGCCTTTAAAAATGAGGCTTCTGTTGAACAGATTTGCAAGGCGGCGACTTGGTCTTCGCTTCATACCTTTTAAAAATTTTACAAATTTGATACTTTTGCTTCTTCGGAGGCTATTTTTGGGAGAAAGGTTCTACAGACAGTTGTTCCTTCCATTTAAGCCTGCCTTGTCCCTCCCTTCATCCGTGTACTTTAGCTTTGGTATTGGTATCCCACAAGTAATGGATGATCCGTGGACTGGATACACCTTACAAGAGAAAACATAATTTATGCTTACCTGATAAATTTATTTTTCTTGTGGTGTATCCAGTCCACGGCCCGCCCTGTCTTTTTAAGGCAGGTCTAAATTTTAATTTAAACTACAGTCACCACTGCACCCTATGGTTTCTCCTTTCTCGGCTTGTTTCGGTCGAATGACTGGATATGGCAGTTAGGGGAGGAGCTATATAGCAGCTCTGCTGTGGGTGATCCTCTTGCAACTTCCTGTTGGGAAGGAGAATATTCTATAAATAACCCAAGTAATGGATGATCCGTGGACTGGATACACCACAAGAGAAATACATTTATCAGGTAAGCATAAATTATGTTTGTTTTTTTTAAATTATAGCAAGAGAACAAGGAAAAATTGATAATAGGAGTAAATTAGAAAGTTGCTTAAAATTGCATGCTCTTTCTGAATTACAAATGAACAAATTTGGGTTCAGTGTCCCTTAAGGAGGTTTTGGCTTCCTTAGACGACTCAGACACTACTGTCCGTAGTCAACCCTAAGAAGTCTAGTAAACTAAACAAGTATTTTGATGTACCTTCCATGGTGGAGATCTTTCCTGTACCAGATCGGGCTACAGAGATCATTGCTAGGGAATGGGAGAGGCCTGGTATTTCTTTTTTTCCTCTATCCCCTATTTTTAAGATGTTTCCTATTGCTGACTCTATCAAGGAGTCTTGGCAGACGGTTCCCAAGGTGGAAGGGGCAATTTCCACTTTGGCTAAGAGAACCACTATTCCCATAGAGGATAGTTGTTCTTTTAAGGATCCTATGGATATGAATTTGGAGGGGTTGCTCAAAAAGATGTATGTACACCAGGGTTTACAATCGCAACCGGCGGCGTGCATTGCTACCGTCACTAGTGCAGCGGCGTACTGATTTGATGCGTTGTCTGATTCTATTCAGACCGACACTCCCCTTGAAGAGATTCAGGACAGGATCAAGGCCCTTTAGTTGGCCAATTCCTTTATCACGGATGCTAACCTTCAGGTTATCAAGCGGGAAGCAAAGATTTCTGGTTTTGCCGTTCTGGCCTGCAGAGCCTTATGGTTGAAAGCCTGGTCTGCGGATGTTTCGTCTAAGCTTTAGGTGATTCCCTACACGGGTAAGACCTTGTTTGGGTCAGGCTTGGCTGAAATTATTTCTGACATTACGGGAGGAAAGGGTAATTTCCTCCCTCAGGATAAGAGGAATAAGCAGAAGGGACGTCAGAGTAATTTTCGTTCCTTTCGAAACTGCCAAGCAAGATCAGTCCAAACGTTCCTGGAGGACTAACCAGTCTTGGAATAAGGGGAAGCAATCTAAGAAGCCCGTTAATGACTCAAAGTCAGCATAAAGACTCTGCCCCTGATCCGGGACCGGATCTTGTGTGGAGCAGACTCTCTCTCCTTTTTCGCTCAGGCCTGGGTTCGGGATTTTCCGGATCCCTGGGCGGTGGACGTCGTGTCCGAAGGATACAAACTGGGGTTCAAGCCCTTTCCTCCTAGTGGCAGGTTTCTGCTCTCAAGATTATCTTTAGACTAGATAAAGAGAGGCGTTCTTACACTGTGTTTGGGTCCTTTCTGACCTGGGAGTAATAGTTCCTGTTCCCATGCAGGAACAGGGTCTGGCATTTTACTCCAATCTGTTCGTGGTTCCCAAAAAAGAGGGAACTTTCAGACCAATTTTAGATCTCAAGAGTCTAAAGTACCGTCCTTCAAGATGGGAACTATTCGTTCCATTCTTCCCTTGGTTTAAGAGGGTCAATTCATAACAGTAGATTTAAAGGATGCGTACCTGCATGTTCCTATCTACAGGGATCATCACAGGTTTCTGAGGTTTGCTTTTCTAAGACAAGCACTTCCAGTTTGTGGCTCTTCCATTCATCCTTGCCACAGCCTCCAGAATTTTTTCAAAGGTCCTGGGATCCCTGTTGGCGGTTCTCCGCTTGTGGTGCATTGCAGTGGCACCTTATCTGGACGACATTCTGGTTCAGACGCCATCCTTTCAACAAGCAAACTCCCACATGGAGATGTGGTTGTCCTTTCTGCATTCTCACAGATGGAAGGTGAACTTGGGAAAGAGTTCCTTGATTCCAGCTACAAGGGTAGTGTTCCTGGGAACCATAATAGATTCCGTATTAATGAGAGAATTTCTGACAGAGGTCAGAAAATCAAAGATCCTCGACTCTTGTCAGGCCCTTCAGTCCTCTCCTCGGCCATCTGTGGCTCATTCTATGGAGGTGATCGGTCTGTTGGTAGCTGCCATGGACATCATTCCGTTTGCCTGGTTCCATCTCAGACCCCTGCAATTATGCATGCTCAGGCAATGGAACAGGGTTTATGTGGATCTGTCTCCACAAATTCTTCTGGATCAGGCGACAAGAGAGACTCTTCCTTGGTGGTTGTCTCAGGATCATCTCTCCCAGGGAACCTGTTTTCGCAGACCCTCCTGGGTGATTATAACAACGGACGCCAGCCTGCTGGGATTGAGAGCAGTCTGGGGCTCTCTAAAGGCTCATGGAACATGGACTTGGGAGGAGTCTGTTCTCCCCATAAATATCGTAGAACTGAGAGCAATCTTCAATGCTCTTCTGGCTTGGCCTCAGTTAGCTTCAGCCCGGTTTGTCAGATCGGAAAACATAACTTCAGTGGCTTACATCAACCATCAGGGAGGAACTCGGAGTTCCTTGGCCATGACAGAGGTAGCCAAAATTATTCAGTGGGCAGAGACCCACAACTGCTGTCTATCTGCAATCCACATTCCAGGAGTGGACAATTGGGATCCTCAGGAGGTACTGATAGATGCTCTGGCGGTCCCTTGGGATTTCAGTCTAGCGTACCTATTTCCTCCATTCGCTCTCCTTCCTCGAAGGATTGCTGAAATCAAACGGGAGAGGGCGTCGGTGATCCTCATTGCACCGGCATGGCTTTGCAGGATCTGGTATGCAGACCTTGTGGAGATGTCATCTCTCCCACCTTGCACTGAGGAAAGATCTTCTACTTCTGGGGCCCTTCCTTCATCCAAATCTCGTTTCTCTGAAGCTGACTGCTTGGAGATTGAACGCTTATTTTTATCTAAGCGTGGGTTTTCTGAGTCAGTCATTGAGACCATGATTCAGGCGCGTAAGCCTGTTACTAGAAAGATTTACTACAAGATATGGCGTAAATATCTGTATTGGTGTGAATCCAGAGGCTACTCTTGGAGTAGAGTTCGGATTCCTAGAATTCTGTCCTTTCTTCATGAGGGTTTGGAGAAGGGTTTATCGGCAAGTACCTTGGAGGGTCAAATATCTGCCTGGTCTATTTTGTTGCATAAACGTCTGGCGGATGTACCAGACGTGCAATTGTTCTGTCAGGCCTTGGTCAGAATCAGGCCTGTGTTTAAACCAGTTACTCCTCCCTGGAGTCTTAACCCTGTTCTTAAAGTTCTTCAGCAGGCTCCGTTTAAGCCTATGCATTCCTTAGATGTTAAGATGTTATCTTGGAAAGTTTTGTTTCTTGTTGCAATTTCTTCTGCTCACAGAGTCTCAGAACTCTTGGCGTTGCAGTGTGAATCCCCTTTCCTTATTTTTTTTTTTTTTTTTTTTTTTATAATTTTTATTTGAGATTTGAAAGATGGCATACAAAAATGTTAATACAGTAGTACAAAATAACATTGGGTTACAATAGTAATGTGCAATTGAACGTACATGTATGAGATGCCTAATGCTCAACCAACCTCCTGGTTCACACAAGAGACCTCTTTTGGGCCTCAATTAGAAATATATCAAGCTTAGGAGGTTACTGCTAACTGAAGAGACCGCTCTTGGGCCTCAATGACAAACCTCTTTTTATATTTAAGAGATGAACTGTGGTAATACGTCTAACTGGTGTCTGATATTGAAGGGGTTACTTCCGCTAAAGTTGAAACTAGAACTGTGTATTCCTGCAAAGTATATCAAAATAATGGTCTTTATGCGTAGTCTTTAGAGTGAATAGAAGTAGCAACTAAAGTATAATTTTAAGAAAAGTAAAAACCTTGTAAACTAACTTTTCTAGGGCTATATGAAAGTTATGCTGCTAAATATACTAACATTACAGGTGCAAGGGCTAGTAGAAGTGTCAGATTAGGGCATGTCTCTGTTATTTAAGTCAAGGTAGTGGAGTTGGAGCTTCAACAGGCATAGGTATAGAGGTGCAAAAATTTAGGTAGTTAGTTTTACAATGCCTCTAAAGGTAATAGATGTTTATATACTTATAGCAATAAATATGTGATATAATCTGACAGGTTAGAGCTGCTTTATCCAGCCAAGAGCAAGGGACTCGACAGAAAAAACAAATGCTATGGATGCCCATATTCCGCTATAAAGTTCCTGACCAACAGTAATGCGTTGCCAATTCCCAATTCAATGAACTAGCTGAACTGAACTGATCCAAGCCACACACTAGCACAACAACGATGTATAGGGCTACAGTATATATCAAGCTTGAGCGAAAAAAAATAGACTGTACAGGAAAATGTTGCTAGCACTGAACGCTGGTCTACTAAGGTTTCATTTTAACTAGCATAAAACAGAGGAGGAAATTCACCAACAATTTAGCACAACAGCGAAAAAAACAAAACAAAAAAAAAAAAAAAAACTTAGTATAGATGTCTCCTGCAGTATGAACAGTATGGTAGTAAAGTTCAGAGACACGCAAGTAAAATTCTGTGTTGTATACTCAGCCGATATCAGTGCATGTGAATTCGGCATATTTCAAGTATGTGTACTGAAGTTAGTTAATATGGCTAAAAATTAACACGGGTCTGTCTGGAGTGATAAATAGCTGCATGTAAATTGTATATAGCCCAGCTCATAGGATAAGTGCTAGCGGCAATAATTTAAACAACACATCTGAGTAATGTGAACATAAACACCAGACAAGAAATTGAGAGTCAAAAGAAAATAATATATATATATATATAGACATAAACTTTAACTGGAGCCGTCTGACTCATGTCCCTTATTAAGATTGCAAAAGTTTTAATAGTCAGAATGTGTATGTCTCAACCGACTCCGCATCTCTGAGTCAATCTGGCATCCACAAAATGTGTCTTCAAGGGCCGACTTACCACCCGTTGTCCAGCCGACCCCTCTACACTGCAGAAGTTCAACACAATCCCGCAGGTCCGTTTGAAAAAATGATCCCTCCGCAAACCACCCAACACTAAGGAGGTATAAGCGTCTCTCACTGTGAGCTCTCTTTCAGGATCCGGATCAACTCCCGGGGTGAGGCCATACACAGCCATCTGGCCAGCATTCTCCAGCGTGTACCATCTGTGATGCTGCAGGGCAGAAGCCGATCCCATCTCATGTAAAGCGAACCCTACGGGGCTCTCTCTCCTGGCCACCATCCTCTGCTCCGTAACAGTGGACTGCTCGACCATGGGCCGCAGCTCTGCAGGACCATCGGCCCCCCAGTCTTCATGCCTCTCGAACAGCTTGGCATTGTCTCTAAAGTTCAGGGAATGGTGAGTCGCCTTCAGGACAAGGGATATGACACCCGCACCTACTCTGGCATCAGTCTGCGGTTCCCCTGTCCTCAGTTGCTTCGTGGAGGAGTGTATCTTTAACACTCTCTTGTTGCAATTACTAGCTGGGTGAGCGGCCAGAGGGTTGTTTGCGGATATGCTCAGATTCTGAGTTGCTTTAACCGGAACCTGGGCTTGGGGTGGAGGGCGTAGCAGGCCAGGGATGAGCTCCTGAACACTTGAAGCTTTGCCGGGTTGCTCAGGTGACTCTCTTGGATGTCCAATTTGCTTAGTTAGCGCACGGAGGGCATTCCACTCGGCAGACCAGGATTGTATCATCCTTTCATGGTGCGCATACAGTAAGCTTGCTACAGTCTCAAGAAGTATGTTGGCGCCAGGTGCCATCTTGAATAGGTGCTTGCGTAGTTAGAAAAAAACCTCTCAATTCCCCTTCTATCCGAAGCATATAGCATGTACGGTACTAAATAGTAATTGTCCAGTTATATAGAAACTGGTTTGGTAACCCAGTGACCTGGGGGGGGTATTAGTGCGGAAGCCCCTACAGCACTAACAGTCAGACAGGAGAGGCCTCTCGACCCCGTGGCTAATTGCAGTAGAGTAAGCTGAGGAGCATAGGCAGGTCCGAGAAATGTCGTAGATTCCTGAAACTCTCTTCATTAATTAAAGATTGTTTATCTTGGGTTCCTCAGTAAGAAAGGTAGAAATAAAAGTTGAAACAAGTTCTTAAATATAGCTGAAATGTAGATTGAATGCAGGAGCTCCCAACAAACACGTCCTGCCGCAACAGCTATAGGCTCCGCCCCCCCCTTTCCTTATTTTTCATTCTAATAAGGTAGTTCTGCATACTAAATTGGGTTTCCTTCCTAAAGTGGTTTTGTATAGGAACATTAATCAAGAAATTGTTCCTCCTTTATGTCCTAACCCTTCTTCTCATAAGGAGCATCTGCTGCACAACCTAGATGTGGTGTGCATGCGTTGATATGCTATTTGCAGGCGACTAAGGATTTTCGCCAGTCTTTGGCTCTGTTTGTTGTCTTCTCTGGGAAACGTAAGGGTCAGAAAGCTACGGCTACTTCTCTTTCTTTGTGGCTGAAGAGTTTAATTCGCTTGGCCTATGAAACAGAGACTCACAGCTCATTCTACGATTGCTGTTTCCTCTTCCTGGGCATTCAAAAACGAAGCTTCTGGGGAACAGATTTGCAAGGCTGATACTTGGTCCTCTTTACACACTTTTCCCAAATTCTATAAATTTGATACTTTTGCCTCGGCTGAGGCTTCTTTTGGGAGAAAGGTTCTTCAAGCAGTGGTGCCTTCCGTTTAGGTTCCCTGTCTTGTCCCTCCCTTATCTGTGTCCTCTAGCTTGGGTATTGATTCCCAATAATAATTAGAGATGATCCGTAGACTCACCGTGTCATTAGAAAAAAACAGAATTTATGCTTACCTGATAAATTACTTTCTCTTGCGGTGTATCCAGTCCACGGATTCATCCTTACTTGTGGGATATTCTCATTCCCAACAGGAAGTGGCAAAGAGAGCACACAGCAGAGCTGTCCATATAGCTCCCCCTCTGGCTCCGCCCCCCAGTCATTCGACCGACGGTTAGGAGAAAAAGGAGAAACCATAGGGTGCAGTGGTGACTAGTTTAAACAAGAAATTTTAACCTGACTTAATTGCCAGGGCAGGCCGTGGACTGGATACACCGCAAGAGAAAGTAATTTATCAGGTAAGCATAAATTCTGTTTTCTCTTGCAAGGTGTAGCCAGTCCACGGATTCATCCTTACTTGTGGGATACCAATACCAAAGCTTTAGGACACGGATGAAGGGAGGGAACAAGACAGGTAACCTAAACGGAAGGCACCACTGCTTGCAAAACCTTTCTCCCAAAAATAGCCTCTGAAGAAGCAAAAGTATCGAATTTGTAAAATTTGGCAAAAGTATGCAGTGAAGACCAAGTTGCTGCCTTACAAATCTGTTCAACAGAAGCCTCATTCTTGAAAGCCCAAGTGGAAGCCACAGCTCTGGTGGAATGAGCTGTAATTCGTTCAGGAGGCTGCTGCCCAGCAGTCTCATAAGCCAATCGGATGATGCTTTTCAACCAGAAGGAAAGAGAGGTAGCAGTTGCTTTCTGACCTCTCCTCTTACCGGAATAGACAATAAACAAAGATGATGTTTGTCTGAAATCCTTGGTTGCTTGTAAATAGAATTTCAAAGCACGAACCACATCAAGATTGTGTGAAAGCCGTTCCTTCTTAGAAGCTGGATTAGGACACAGCGAAGGAACAATGATTTCCTGGTTAATATTCTTATTAGAAACAACTTTAGGAAGAAAACCAGGTTTGGTACGCAAAACTTATCTGCATGGAACACCAGATAGGGTGAATCACACTGCAAAGCAGACAATTCTGAAACTCTTCGAGCAGAAGATATAGCTACCAAAAACAAAACTTTCCAAGATAATAACTTAATATCTATGGAATGTAAAGGTTCAAACGGAACCCCTTGAAGAACTGAAAGAACTAAATTTAGACTCCATGGAGGAGCCACAGGTCTATAGACAGGCTTGATTCTGACTAAAGCCTGCGCAAACGCTTGAACGTCTGGTACTTCTGCAAAAGGATAGACAGAGCGGATATCTGTCCCTTTAAGGAACTAGCTGACAAACCTTTCTCCAATCCTTCTTGGAGAAAAGACAATATCCTTGGAATCCTAATCTTACTCCACGAGTAACCCTTGGATTCACACCAAAAAAGATATTTCCGCCATATCTTATGGTAAATTTTCCTGGTGACAGGTTTTCTAGCTTGGATCAGAGTATCTATGACTGATTCAGAGAACCCACGCTTGGATAGAATGAAGCGTTCAATCTCCAAGCAGTCAGCTGCAGAGAAAGGGGAAACGGTGGAAAAACATAAGCCAGATTGAAGGACCAAGGCGCTGCTAGAGCATCTATCAATACCGCCTTGGAGTCCCAGGACCTGGACCCGTAAAGAGGAAGTTTGGTGTTCTGACGGGACGCCATCAGATCCAACTCTGGAATGCCCCATAGCTGGGTCAGCTGAGCAAAAACCTCCGGGTGGAGTTCCCACTCCCCCAGGTGAAAAGTCTGACGACTTAGGAAATCCGCTTCCCAGTTGTCTACTCCTGGGATGTGAATTGCAGATAGATGGCAAGAGTGATCCTCCGCCCACCTGATTATTTTGGTTACTTCCTTCATCGCTAAGGAACTCTTTGTTCCTCCCTGATGATTGATGTATGCTACAGTCGTGATGTTGTCCGACTGAAATCTGATGAATTTGTCCGCCGCTAGCTGAGGCCATGCCTGGAGCGTGTTGAATATCGCTCTCAGTTCCAAAATGTTTATCGGGAGAAGAGACTCTTCCCGAGACCATAGGCCCTGAGCTTTCAGGGAGCCCCAGACCGCGCCCCAGCCTAACAGACTGGCGTCGGTCGGTACAATGATCCACTCCGGTCTGCGGAAGCACATTCCCTGAGACAGGTGATCCTGAGACAACCACCAGAGAAGAGAATCTCTGGTTTTCTGGTCCAGTTGGATTTGGGGAGACAAATCTGCATAATCCCCATTCCACTGTTTGAGCATGCACAATTGCAGTGGCCTGAGATGAATTCGAGCAAAAGGGACTACGTCCATTGCTGCTACCATTAATCCAATTACCTCCATGCACTGAGCCACAGATGGCCGAGGAATGGAATGAAGAGGTCGGCAGGTAGTTAAAAGCTTTAACCTTCTGACCTCCGTCAGAAATATTTTCATTTCTACCGAGTCTATTAATGTTCCCAGGAAGGGAACCCTTGTGAGCGGGGACAGAGAACTTTTTTCGGTGTTCACCTTCCACCCGTGAGACCTTAGAAAGGCCAGAACAATCTCCGTATGAGCCTTGGCTCTGGGAAAAGACGACGCCTGTATTAAAATGTTGTCCAGATAAGGTGCTACTGCAATGCCCCGCGGTCTTAATACCGCTAGAAGGGACCCTAGCACTTTTGTGAAAATTCTGGGAGCGGTGGCCACGAACTGGTAATGCTTGTCCAGAAAGGCGAACCTTAGGAACTGATGGTGCTCTTTGTGGATAGGAGTATGAAGGTACGCATCCTTTAGATCCACGGTAGTCATATATTGACCTTCCTGGATCATCGGTAAGATTATCCGAATGGTCTCCATTTTGAATGATGGAACTCTGAGGAATTTGTTTAGAATTTTTAGATCCAGGATTGGCCTGAAAGTTCCTTCCTTTTTGGGAACCACAAACAGGTTTGAGTAAAAACCCAGTCCTTGTTCTGCAATTGGAACTGGATATATCACTCCCATCTTGAGTAGATCTTCTACACAGCGTAAGAATGCCTTTTTCTTTGTCTGGTCTGTAGACAGACGAGAAATGTGGAACCTTCCCCTTGGAGGAGAGTCCTTGAATTCTAGAAGATATCCCTGAGCAACGATCTCTAATGCCCAGGGATCAGGAACATCTCTTTCCCAAGCCTGAGCAAAGAGAGAGAGTCTGCCCCCTACCAGATCCGGTCCCGGATCGGGGGCTACCCCTTCATGCTGTCTTAGTAGCAGCCGCAGGCTTTTTGGCCTGTTTACCCTTGTTCCAGCCCTGCAAAGGTTTCCAGGTTGCCTTGGGCTGTGAAGCGTTACCCTCTTGCTTCGCGGTTGCAGAGGTTGAAGCAGGACCGCTCCTGAAGTTGCGAAAGGAACGAAAATTAGCCTTGTTTTTAGCCTTAAAAGGCCTATTTTGCGGGAGGGCATGGCCCTTTCCCCCAGTGATATCCGAAATAATCTCTTTCAACTCGGGCCCGAAAAGGGTCTTTCCCTTGAAAGGAATATTTAGTAATTTTGTTTTGGACGACACGTTGGCCAACCATGACTTGAGCCAAAGCGCTCTGCGCGCCATGATGACAAAACTAGAATTTTTCGCCGCTAACTTAGCTAATTGCAAAGCGGCATCTGTGATAAAAGAATTAGCCAGTTTTAGAGCATTAATTCTATCCATGACTTCGTCATATGAAGTCTCCCTCTGGAGCGACTCCTCCAGCGCCTCAAACCAAAAATCCGCTGCAGTAGTTACAGGAATAATGCAGGCAATAGGTTGGAGAAGGAAACCTTGTTGAACAAATATTTTCTTTAGTAAACCTTCTAATTTTTTATCCATAGGATCTTTGAAAGCACAACTGTCTTCAATTGGTATGGTTGTGCGCTTGGCTAGTGTTGAAACTGCCCCCTCTACCTTAGGAACCGTCTGCCACGCGTCCGGCCTGGGATCAGTTATGGGGAACATTTTCTTAAAGATAGGGGGGAACAAAAGGTACACCTGGTCTCTCCCACTCCCTAGCAATAATATCCGCCACCCTCTTAGGGATCGGAAACGCATCAGTATATACAGGGACTTCTAGATATTTGTCCATTTTACACAATTTCTCTGGGACCACCATAGGGTCACAATCATCCAGAGTTGATAAAACCTCCCTAAGCAGAACGCGGAGGTGTTCCATTTTAAATTTAAACGCTAGTGAATCTGATTCTGTCCGCTGAGAAACTTTTCCTGAGTCAGAAATTTCTCCCTCAGACATTACATCCCTCGCCCCTATTTCAGAGTGTTGTGAGGGTACATCAGATAAACCTCCCAAAGCTTCCGACTGCTCCTCATCTGTTCTCAAAACAGAGCTATCAAGCTTTTTAGGGAAAACTGGCAGTTTGGATAGAAAGGCCGCAAGGGAATTATCCATGACTGCCGCCAGTTGTTGCAATGTAATAGGTGCCAATGCACTAGAGGTACTAGGTATCGCTTGAGCGGGCGTAACTGGTGATGACACATGGGGAGAGGAAGGCGGACTATCCTCATTACCTTCAGTCAAAGAATCATCTAGGGCTATATTTTTAAGTGACACAATATGATCTTTAAAGTGTATAGACACATTAGTGCACTTGGGACACATTTTGAGTGGGGGTTCCACCATGGCTTCTGAACACATAGAGCAAGGCTTTTTCTTAGTGTCAGACATGTTTAACAGATTAGTATTATACACAAGCAGGCTTGGAAAAACACTTTATCAAGTAAAAAAATACAATTTGCAATAAATGGTACTGTGCCTTTAAGAAATAAAAGCGCACACAATTTTATAAAACGGTGAAAAATGAACCAAATCTCTTGAAATTTTTACAGTATGTGCCTAATGCTTCGATATGATTGCACAGCAAGTTTCAGGCTGATTAACCCTTTAATGCCCAAACCAGAGCCGCCTAAAGCAAACAACCGGTTAATAAACTACAGCACCTTGCCACAGTAGCCTGCTGTGGCCCTACCTTCCCTTAAGGATTGGATTTGAGAAAAACAGGCCTCCTTAAGTCCTCAAGCAGTCTCTGGACCCATGTGAAGCAGCATGCAAAGAAATCTGTCTGAATAAACTGCGCAACTGAGGCGCGAAATTAGGCCCCTCCCACTCCACTCCGGAGCTGTGGGGCCTTCAGAACCCAATTTAGGTGACTAAAAATAATGCCATGTGGAATAAAACCCCAAATAAACACACCAAAAGTGCTTTAAAGGTGTCAATAAAGAGTATTTTGTTAAATAAAATAATCGATTGCCCTGCAAAAATGTTAACCAGTCTATTGAGCCCTCTTAAATAAGCCTCTAGTTCTATATTAAGTCTCAGAACATGGCTTACCCTTCCCACATGGGGAATCTTGTCAGTCTTCTAGTATTATCTTGTCTTGACTAGAAAAAATATGACTGAAACATACCTCAAAGCAGTTAAGCCTGCAAACTGTTCCCCCCAACTGAAGTTTTCTGGTACTCCTCAGTCCTGTGTGGGAACAGCAATGGATTTTAGTTACAACATGCTAAAATCATTTTCCTCTCAGCAGAATTCTTCATCACATTTCTGCCAGAGAGTAAATAGCACAAATCGGTACTATTTAAAAATAACAAACTTTTGATTGAAGATATAAAACTACAAATCTAACACCACATTCACTTTACCCTCCCGTGGAGATGCCCTATCTGTTAGAGCGGCAAAGAGAATGACTGGTGGGCGGAGCCAGAGGGGGAGCTATATGGACAGCTCTGCTGTGTGCTCTCTTTGCCACTTCTTGTAGGGAATGAGAATATCCCACAAGTAAGGATGAATCCGTGGACTGGATACACCTTGCAAGAGAAAAACAAAATTTATGCTTACCTGATAAATGTATTTCTTGGCCACGGCCCGCCCTGTTTTTTGTGTTATCAACCTCAGGCACCTCTGCACCTGGTTACTTCCTTTCGCTCCTTTTACTTTGGTCGAATGACGGGTTGGAGGGAAGGGAGGTGATATTTAACAGCTTTGCTGTGGTGCTCTTTGTCGCATCCTGCTGGGCAGGAATGATATTCCCAATAGTAATTAGATGATCCGTGGACTCACTGTGTCAAGAAATAAATAAATTTGTCCGGTAAGCATAAATTTCGTTTTTCTAATATTCCTTAAAAAGAAGATCCTTTAAGGCAGGTTTTTCAATTCCTTTCCTCGGCCCACCATAACAGGCCAGAGTTGAGAGCAGGTGCGTCACAATAGTTGATAATCGGCTGATTTCACGTGTACCTTAGCTTAAAATCTGTCATGAAGGATGAAAGACTGAGACTGAAAATCTCTGCTTTAAAAGGTCAGTAAACACCATATAATTACAAGGCATGTATTTTGTATTGCTATAGAATAATACTAGCCAGTTCTTAGCATCCTTTTTACTGCAATTATGTTTTCGATAGACAAACTCCACCCCCCATTTGCCTTATTTGGAGCAGCCAATCTGCCCTTTAGTCTGCAGACCACAAGGCAAGTCATGGTCATAAAGTTAGTATAAAGTACTCTGTTTTGCAGTTATCAGTTAAAGCCAAGTAGTAAATGATCTATAGATATATAACGTTTCTTTCCTAAGATATGGAGAGTCCACAACGCCATTCAATTACTAGTGAGAATATCACTTCTGGCCAGCAGGAGGAGGCAAAGAGCACTGCAGCAAAGCTGTTAAGTGTCACTCCCCTACCCATAATCCCCAGTCATTCTCTTTGCTTTTTTAAATGGAGGAGGTGAAGTTTGGTGTCTGAAGAAATTAATTCCTTTTTCGGGTACTTTTCCCTGCAAGCAAGAATTTGGGTTTAGCAGAGTCCACATCAATCTCTTCAGTAGAGTAGTGGTGGCTTTTAAGCAGTTAGAAAGTTGTGAGGTAGTCCTTGCTTTGTTTCCTAACACATTGCTACCCATGGTACAGAAAGCCAGAGTTGGTTACTCTGTTTCTTTTTCTACAGGTCTCTGTAAGAAGTATGTGTCCTTTCACTGCTTGTGAGCTGTCTTCCTGCCGGACAGCTAGACTGCAGGTAAGTGCTTTTGTCTTTTAGGTCTTAGAGACTTGCACTTCAGAATAATATTTCATATGCAGTAGATGGGGACATTTTTAAAATCCTTTATACAGGATTCTCTTTGGCAGTGGGCAGGCACATTATGTTTGTTGAGACTAGGGGTTAATCTTCCCTTTATTGGGACGTTTTTCCTCTTTGTGCTAATTTTGTTGAAATACTTTATTATGTGTGTGGGGCTTATGTTTTATACAGAGATTTATGTATAAACTTAAAATTTGGCAGTTGGTTTTCTTTGCTTGCTTAGCTAGAACAGGCTGACTGACAGACTGCTTGAGCGTTTGTGTAAAGTTAGCTCCGGTGTTGTAGGCAGAGGGAAACGCGCCTTTTACTTGTGTAGTTTCCTCTCTCTGCTGGTCATGTGACTTCTCTCTGCTGTCGGATATTCACGGAGCGCAGCGGCGTCATTAAATTTAAGTCTCTTCAGTGTCGATCAACTATACAATCGTTTTAGAGACTTCTGGCAGCCAAATTGTGTATAAGTGTTACAGTAAGGTAAGTAAGGCACCTGAGGTGTAGGGGGTCTGATTAGTTTATTATTTTAAATAATTTTTGCATAACGTTAAGCGGCAGTGGTATTAAAAATTGACAGTATAATTAAAAAAATAATTACAATTTGGGGATTTTTTATTTAGTATTATGGACATGGAAGACTGTGTCTTTTGACAAAGGCTTGTTATGCCTAGAGGCACAAATGGTTTTGCCTATGCAATTCTGTGCTGAATGCTTAGCTAGAACACTTCAATTTAAAGATAAATTGTTGCCTGCTGAGCCCAATGTGTGATGCTGTTCAGGCAATGCCACAGTTTTCTCCTCAAAAGTCCCAAGCATATATGGCGTCACATACAGTACCCTGCAGTTCCTCTCAGCCTGCAGATTTTGCTGCACAATTGTATTCTGTGGTATCTGCAGCATTATCTGTTTTTCGTATGCTGGCAAAACGCAGGAGGAAAATGAGACATTCAGATAGTAAGGTTTCTGTTCCACCTACTGCTATGCAGGTTGCCCTCCCTCATAAGTCTAATGAGGAGGATACTTCAGTAGCCTCTGAGGGTGAAATCTCAGATTCGGACAGTATTATTCCTTCATCTGATACTGAAGAAGTAAACTTCAGATTTAAGCTTGAACACCTTTGTGTATTGTTAAAGGAGGTATTGGCTACTTTGAATGACTCCGATACTTCTGTCGTTGTCAACCCTTAGAATTCTAGTAAACGTAATAAATACTATGATGTTCCTTCCTTATTTCACAGGAATGGGAGAAGCCAGGGATTCCTTTCTCCCCGTCTCCCATATTTAAAAAAGATGTTTCCTGTTGCTGACTCCATTAAGGATTCTTGGTGCACGGTGCCTAAAGTAGAAGGGGCTATTTTTACTCTGGCTAAGAGAACTATTATCCCTATAGAGGATAGCTGCTCCTTTAAGGATCCCATGGATAAAAAGCTGGAAGCTTATTTAAAGATGTATGTTCATAAAGGTCTTCAATGGCAACCTGCAGTTTGTGTGGCCCAGTAGCAAGTGCGGCATCTTATTGGTGCAACGCCTTGTTTGAATCAATTTTAGTAGAGACTCCGTTGGAGGAGATACAAGATAGGATTAAGGCTCTCAAACTAATTCCTTTATTTCTGATGCTAACAATCAAGTTATTAGATTGGAAGCCAAGATGTCTGGCTTCACTGTCCTAGCCCGCAGGGTATTGTGGCTAAAATCTTGGTCAGCTGATGTTACCTCTAAGTCCAAGCTTCTCGCGCTTCCTTACAAGGGTAAGACCTTGTTCGGACCTGGTCTGGCAGAAATAATTTCTGATATTACGGGTGGAAAAGGGTCTTTTCTACCGCAAGACAAGAAGAACAGACTCAAAGGACGCCAAAATAATTTTCGTAACTTCAAAGGTCTTCCTCTCCCTCTTCCAAGAAGGAGCAGTCCAAGTCTTCTTGGAAGCCCAATCAGTTTTGGAATAAAGGGAAGCAATCAAAGAAACCCTCAGCTGAGTCTAAGTCAGCATGAAGGGTCGGCCCCCGGTCCAGGATCGGATCGGATCAAGTGGGGGGCAAACTTTTCCTTTTTTGTCAAGCATGGAGACGAGATCCTTGGGCTGGGGACATAGTATCTCAGGGTTACAAAATAGAATTCAAAACTTTCCCTCCCAGGGGCAGATTCCACCTCTCAAGATTATCTGCAGACCAGGTAAAAAGAGAGGCATTCTTGAACTGTGTTCAGGGCCTTTCCTGCCTGCAAGTTATTGTTCCAGTTCCAGTAAGGGAACAGGGTCTAGGATTTTATTCAAATCAGTTTGTGGTGCTTAAAAAAGAGGGAACTTTTCGACCCATTTTAGACCTAAAGTGCCTCAACAGGTTTCTCTGGGTACTGTCCTTCAAAATGGAAACCGTTTGTTCCATTCTTCCTTTGGTCCAAGAGGGTCAGTTCATGACGACCATAGACCTGAAGGACGCATATCTTCATGTTTCCCATCTACAGGGATCATCACAAATTACTGAGATTCACCTTTCTAGACAAACAATTTCAGTTTGTGGCTCTTCTGTTTGGCCTTGCCACAGCTCCCAGAATTTTCTCAAAGGTTCTAGGTGCTCTCTTGGCAGTGATCAGGTCTCGAGGAATTGCAGTGGCGCCATTCCTGAACGACATATTGGTTCAGGCACCATCTTTTCAACAAGCAAACTCTCATACAGAGATCTTGTTGTCTTTTCTACGTTCCCATGGTTGGAAAGTGAATCTGGAAAAGAGTTCCCTTGTTCCAGCTACAAGGGTGGTTTTCTTAGGGACCATAATAGATTCCCTATCTCTAAACATTTTTCTGACTGAGGTCAGAAAATCCAGAATTCTCTCCTCTTGCCTCTCTACAGTCTACAGTTCGGCCATCAGTGGCTCAATGTATGGAGGTAATTGGTCTGATGGTCGCTTCTGTGGACATTATTCCCTTTGTTCGATTCCATTTGAGAGCTCTGCAATTATGCATGCTCAAACAATGGAATGAAGACCATTCTGGTCTGTCTCAGAGGATTGATCTAAACCAGTCGACAAGAGACTCTCTCCCGTGGTGGCTTTCTCAGGACCATCTGTCTCAGGGCACATGCTTCCGGAGACCTTCCTGGGTGATTGTGACCACGGACGCCAGTCTGCTAGGTTGGGAAGCAGTCTGGAACACATTAAAGGTGCAGGGACTATGGACTCGGGAGGATTCTGCTCTCCCCATAAACATCTTGGAATTGAGAGCGATTTACAATGCTCTGATGGCTTGGTCTCAGTTCTCCTTAGCCCGGTTTATCAGGTTTCAGTCAGACAACATCACCTCAGTGGCTTACATTGAGTTCCTCCCTGGTGGTTGGAGTTCCTTAGCCATGAAGGAGGTGGCATGGATGGCCACCAGGAGGAGGCAAAGACAACCCAGCCAAAGGCTTTAAATACTTCTCCCCTCATCCCCCAGTCATTCTTTGTCTTTCGTCCCAGGAGGATGGCAGAGAAGTGTCAGAATTTTTTCATTTTTGTTTTTGTCTCTTATGTAGGGTAGTACTCTTTGGCATGGGACAGGAGTTTTAAGTAGTCCTGTCAGTCTCTCAGTGAAGGTATGGATGAAAGTTAGAGTCCGGAGATGCAGGGAGTTTCTTTCTGTGAAACCATCCCGACTCATATTAACAGCTCTTCAAGCAATCAGCGTTGTGTAACTTTTTCCTCACTGCCTGCTTTCTTCTCTCAAGTCCATGGCGGAGGCGATGCTACTATCCGTCACACTTGAAGGGCCGTGTTACTGTTCCACAGCGTAGATTCCGGTAAGATCGTTTCATTTTACTTTATTCTTCAATGTACTGTAATGTGAATGTTCCCGAGAGGCTACCACCTTGCGGGTCTAAACATAAGGGTCTCAGTGAGTCTTTTAATATCTTGGAATCGAGGGTTAATATCTCCTGAGGGGGGTTATTGAATAGGGAGGGTTTATAATCATGTTTATGTGATTCAACCTGCTTATGTGTGATGTTTACTTAGCTCGTGGTTGGAACATGGAGGCCTTTGGAAATGACGCAGCCTTTTGGTTGGGCGTACCGTTTTTGGACTGTAAAGTTCACCTTGTGTTCGGGCGTGGCTACGTTCCGTTTTTCTATTTCCGCATTCCCGACCACGTGGCGAAGGACATTTTCTAGTCCGCAGGGGTCTGGTCATGGGAGGTGGTGAGTGCCCCAGCCATTGGGGGTGTCAGGTGCCATTTTTGTTTTTAATACTTTAGTCCATATTTAAATAACCTCTATCCAGTTATGGAGGATTCTGATGCTGAGACTGTGTTAATTTCAGATTCAGTTATGGAGGATTATAATACTGAGACTATTTTGATTTCAGATTCTGTGTCCGGTGATGAATCCGGAGTGACTTCGTTGACTCCTGTCAACCAGTTTTGTTCCGTATGCCATTTCAGAGCGCCTGGTTCCTCAGGCTCGGTGAATCATGGGACTGCTGAGTCATCCGCCTCTGGGGGGTCCTGTCCTCCGAGAGGCGATTTCCCTACCAAATCATACTTCTGCACATGCGGGTAACACAGTTTATGGTTCCTCCATGCGGGGTGCATGTTTCCCCCGGAGGTTGCAGCGCGTTTTCGCTTCCACATAATGTTGGGGATTGTTAGGTCTGCAGAGTCCAGACATTTATTTAAGAATGTGCTTGTGCCCTATTGTCCTGGACCTTCTGCCTTGCGGAGGGCCTCTACAGTTCCCTGCGGGTTTATCTGTCCCTGAGTGTTGTGCCTTTCGTTACAGGATTGCGCGCCTTCGCGTGTTGATCAGACATCTTTTTCAGTTATTGAATGACCCCATCGTTACCAGATACAGGGATTTTCAGTCTGATACTTCGAGTGGTGCACCTCATTAGACATGTGGGCATGAAGTAATCTCCTGATTGTCATTTGTTTGAGATCTTTCCCAGTTTTGTAAGATAGGGCTCCGTTTGGCTGGTCCTGCGGTTAGGCCTGTGTCTTTTTGGGTGTTAACCTCCGGGTTGCCTTATATTTTATTTATATCCGATGGGATGTCTTTTATTTGTTTTGTTTCCTTCGGGAACCTTCTGGGAATGATACTCTTTGTTACTTCTTCGGAAGTTGTTTTGGACATGTTAGTCCTATGTTAAAGATGTCTGTTTTCTGTTTTTTCCCTTATGAGGGAGAATTTATGCAGCTTACCAGTTAGGACCCTAGGTGCAGGCTGATCCTGTCGGGTTCGTTCGGTCTTGCGACTGTTCAGACACATGGCACTGTTCTGCTCGGCTTGTTCGGTAGAAGCACCGAGTGCTCAGGTTATCATTTTTCATGTTCAACTAAGCATTCAAGAGGACCTTTGGGTCTGTGAGGCGGGAAGGATTGTTTCAGTCCTTATAGCCTTCAGTCATTGATGTCCGGGCAGGGGAATTTTTCCGCTGCGTCACTCTATCTGACATCTGATTTCATCAGAGCTTAGAGTTTTCCTCCCCCATGTGGTGGAGGGTTGGAGGGCGTAATGCCCTTTAACGCAATTGAGCGGTTTGGCCTTCGTTTTTAGGCATCTGGATTTGTCCCTTTGGGCTTGATCCAACAGCTTGTACAGGATAGCTGTCTAGCATGCGTTAGGTTTGCAGTTTGAAACTAGTTGCAGCTCTTGACACCTTGCAGGTGTACGCATAAGCGGTTTATAGTGTATATAGATGCAGCTCTTACTCTTTAACGTGTACTGTCTGAGTTATAAGAGA
This sequence comes from Bombina bombina, assembly GCF_027579735.1. NCBI lineage: Eukaryota > Metazoa > Chordata > Amphibia > Anura > Bombinatoridae > Bombina > Bombina bombina. The sequence goes on along the minus strand of NC_069500.1, from coordinate 426,506,333 downwards.
CCTTTGGGTCTTCTTCCATTGTCTCCGGGTGAGTGGATCTCTTTTTAGGGATCTGTGTTTCGGGTGATGGTTGTTCCCTGCGGGGACTTTGTTTAGCTCAGGGTTTTTCCGGAGCTGGGTAGGCTTAGTGCCTTTCTTTTCCTTGTGTCCTCTGCTTGTGCGGAGGTTATAGGGAGACTAGTCCTGCTAGTAGGATTGTTGTCCTGAGGCTCTGAGAAGTATTTTCATACAACTTCTAGCCTTGCTCCTTGGAGCATTGGACTGTAGCTAGGGGTGGTTCCTTCCTTCCTATACGAATTCTCTGGATATGCATCCATACCCTTGTGTCTGGCTTTTTGGCCAGTTGGGGCTTTTAGTTCTAGGATAAGGTTTGCCTTAACTATTTGATGCCCGGGCCCGTTTTTTTCCCTGAGATTTTCGGTTGCTGAAGCTTCGCTTGGCCTTTTTTCCTGACCCAGTCTTGGGTGGTTTTGGAATCTTGGATCAGGTTTATGTCCTTGCTCCATCTACCTAACCTGGTCATGGTTGGCCAGCTTTTCTGAGTATTTTTTACTCTTTGCCACAGAGTAGCCCATGTCATCTGGTGGTTAGCCATGTGGCTTGAGTCTCATGGGTGGTTGGTTCATACCAAGCTGCTGACGTTGGATGTCCAATTTCTGGTGCACCTTAGGGTTACATTCCCCTTGTCAGTTTGCCAGTGTTCCCGTGAATTACCTGCTCTGCAGGCAAATGGGTTGGCTGTGCCTCTGCTTGGCAAGCTACTTGTAGGGGGGTCCTTTTCTAGGACATCTGTGTTGGCAATTTTTCTTCACATTAGCCGATGACTTCGGACCTTGAGGACAGTTCTTGCCCTTGCGGGATCATCCCTTTTATTTAGGGGATATTCTCCTTCCTATGGAGATATAGAGTCCTTGCTTGGGGCTTCTCCTGGATGGGAGGCGGAAAGGTGGGGTTGTTCACCCTGGGGTCTTGCTGGGCCGTTATTTGATAGATCCTTAGGTCTATGGCCTTGTTGTCTAGTTTCAGAGTTGGGCTATACTTGTACTCTGTGGGGATGACATGTGCTATCCTTACGATTGTTCCTGTTTCAGGATTCTTTTGTTCCCCTGTCTTGGATACCTGAGGCTGGGTTGGTACAGCTGGGTGTGGGTCTGCAGGTCAGGATGGCCGAGCAGTCTAAGGTACCGCGTTCAGGTCTCAGTCTCCTCTGGAAGTGTGAGCTTTGTGGAGTCTATCCTGTTAGCTTAGTCTGCTAGGGTATAGATTTTCCTTTCAACTTGCTCCATTGATTAGAAGAGGGTTTACTCTTCCTTCTGGTACTTAGGGTATACTCTACTTCTCGAGGGGCCTCGATTGAGGTTTTGTGTTCCCCTTTTTAGAGACCTGTGTGTAGGTTTGGCGACTTAGGTTGCCTGGAGCGTGCCCTCTGTCTGGGGGTTGCTTTTGCGGTCTGTTTCTTGCTTGACTGCTTCTTCTTCCTCGCAAGTACCCTCTGTGTTGTCCTGTTATGGTCTCTGAGTTCTCAAACTTGGGGTTTTTCACCTGGGTGTATTACACACTTTTCATGGTCAAATACTTTGGTATTCTATGGTCAGACACTGGGAGGACTTTGCTTTTTCAGTTGCATTCCGTGCTTGCAGGATGTTGGAGAGACATTGGTTCTGTCTCTGTGCCCGGTCTTATCCCAGGTTTTGCTTGGTATAGGCGTGGCCTTTCCCTGTTTGGGTACCTTTGGGTCTCTGTGAGCTGGGGCTCACTCTTGGAGGTGTTCTTTTTAGTATTAGGGGACCTTTCGGTTTCCTTGGTTCTCTTTTGCCTTGTCCCCTTGGGGGTTTCGGCTGATGTCTCCTTCATTTGTGGAGATGAGCGGTATGGGACCGTTTGTTGGGCGACAGTGTCTCCTGGAGGACTGTTGGCTCAGTCGAGTCCGTTTGCAGTCTCTGGTTTGGCTTCTGGACTAACTGTGAGTCAGTGTCATTAGGGCTTTTCCTCTTAAAATTTTCTCGGCTTCGGACGAAGCAGGGTTTTCTATAGGGTAGAGGTTCAGGCCTGGTACCCTCAGTATGGGCCGCCTATTGTACCCTCCCGTCTTGGCTATTCAGTGTCCTCTATAGCTTGGGTATTGTTTTCCCAAAAGTAATGAATGCAGCTGTGGACTCTTTCCATTTAAGAAGAAAAACATCAATTATGCTTACCTGATAATTTCCTTTTCTTCTGATGAAAAGAGTCCACAGCTCCTCACCCGTAATTTTATGTGGGGTGTATTTATATTCTTTTGGCACCTTTCACCCTGATATTTCTTCTACTGTTCCTTGTTCCTCGGCAGGGGGATGAGAGGAGTGGGAGGGGTATTTAAGCCTTTGGCTGGGTTGTCTTTGCCTCCTCCTGGTGACCAGGTTCTTATTTCCCAAAAGTAATGGATGCAGCTGTGGACTCTTTCCATCAGAAGAAAAGGAAATTATCAGGTAAGCATAATTTGTTTTTTTGTCAGGCCCTGGTCAGAATCAGGCCTCTGTTTAAACCTGTTGCTCCTCCTTGGAGCTTTAATCTTGTTCTTAAAGTTTTGCAGCAGGCTCTGTACTAAAATGGAGTTTGTTCCTAAAGTGGTTTTGGATAGAAATAATAATTAGGAAATTGTTGTCCCAATCCTCCTCATACAGAACGTCTGTTGCACAACTTGGATGTTGTGCATGCTCTAAAAGTCCTTAGACTACTAAGGATTTTCGCCAGTCTTCTGCCCTGTTTGTTTGTTTCTCAGGAAAGCGTTAGGGTCAAAAGGCTACTGCTACTTTTCCCTCTGGTTGAGAAGTATAATTTGTTTCGCATATGAGACTGCTGGACTGCAGCCTCCTGAGAGAATTACAGCTCATTCCACTAGGGCTGTCGCCTCTTCTTGGGTTTTCAAAAATTTGCAAACCCAGCAGGCTGCACGGCTGCAACTTGGTCCTCTCTGCATACTTTTTCCAAATTTGATACTTTTGCCTAGGCTGCCTCTTTTGGGAGAAAGGTTCTTCAAGCGGTGGTATGGTGCCTTCTGTTTAGGTCTGCCTATCTTGTTCTCCTTCGCTGTTCATTCTGTATCCTCTAGCTTGGGTATTGGTTCCCACTAGTAATTGAATGACATTGTGGACTCTCCATATCTTAGGAAAGAAAACAAAATGTATGCTTACCTGATAAATGTATTTCTTTCCAGATATGTAGAGTCCACGACCCCACCCTTTAGTAAGACAGTTATTTTTTACTAAACCTTAGGCACCTCCACACCTTTGTGTTATTCCTTTTCCATTTCTCTTCTGTCGAATGACTGGGGATTATGGGTAGGGGAGTGACACTTAACAGCTTTGCTCTTTGCCTCCTCCTGCTGACCAGGAGTGATATTCCCACTAATAATTGAATGACGTTGTGGACTCTCCATATCCGGAAAGAGGGAAAATTATCAGGTAAGCATAAATGTTGTTTCTTTTTAATGACGCGATCAGTCCACAGATCATCTTAATTACTAATGGGATATTCACCTCCTGGTCAGCAGGAGGCGGCAAAGAGCACCACAGCAAAAGCTGTTAAATATCACCTCCCTTCCCTACCAACCCAGTCATTCTCTTTGCCTACATTAGTGATAGGAAGTGGTAAAGTGAGGTGTTAGAAAAGATTCTTAAATCAAGAGTTTATTATTTTTAAAGTAGTACAAGATTGTGCTGCTTTGTTCTAGGGTGTAGCCATAGTCCATAACAGTCTCTTCAGTAGAGCAGTGGTGGCTTTAGAGCAATGAGAACTGGTGGGACATAATTCTCACTGCGCCTCCCATAGATTTCATGCTGCCCTGATTGTGAAGATCTGAGGAGAAATACTCAGTCTCTTTTATTCCAGAGGCCTATGTGAGGGAGAGGACCTCTCAAGCCGGGTGAGATGCCTTGCTGTCGGGCATTGGTCAGGTAAGTGCTTACTTTATTTAATTCTGGAGGTGACACAGTTTTCACATATCAGAAAGAGTGGGCACTATATTTACTTGAAGGAAGGGTTAATAATCTCTTTATTCTCAAGTGGGACATTTACTGGGGCTGGAGATGCTGTGTAGATAAAACTTTTTTGGCGGGTCCACTGACCTCCCGGCGGTTTTTTCGGTTTTCCCGACCGGGAGGTTGTTAGACGCCCACGAGGGGCAGGGCTTAGTGTGACGAGAGTATGAGCGTTGCGCGCCATTTCTCTGGCATATACGACTAGAAACATTTGGTTTTATAAGAGCAAGCGTTTCTAGGAGCAGTTTTTCACATCGTTTTTTCTGCTGCTCTACAGATCATCCCTTTTGCTGGTGGGACTTATCTCCGGTGTTGTGGGCAGGTAGGCACCTCAGCAGACAGCTGAGGTGTAGAGGTGTGGAGTTTTTTTGGTCTAAATATCGTTTTTACCGCATTCTGCAGTTTATAGTAAAACAGTTAGTTTAAATCTTAAAGTGACAGTAATGGTTTTTTGCCAAGTTTAATTTTATTAAAATATTTACTTTTGGATTGCTAGTCATTAAGAGTAATAATGGACCATGAGGCCTTGCAAAATGTCACCTGCACTTTATGTTTTGATGCCAATGTGGAACCCCCAATCCCTTTTTGTTCCTCTTATATTGAGAGGACTATAAGTTACAGGGATAAAAATTTTCCTGAGCCAACATTCTCTAAGGAGGATGCGGGTCAGGAATCTCAATGCTCAATTTATGCCGCAGCTTTCTCCTCAAGCGTCCCAAATTTTTCCACCCTCGCATGCAGTGCCCTGCGTTTCCTCAGTGGCTCCAGTTGGGTTATTTTAAAAGACATCGCTTCTCTCATGTCCTCTACAATTTCAGATGCGTTGTCTGCTTTTCCAGTATTGCAGGGAAAGCTTAAGAGGAAAATCAGACATTCAGTAAGTGAGATTTCTGACGCAATAGTTGCTATTTCAGATGCCCCCTCCCAGAAGCCTGAGGAAGGGGATACCATAGTAGCATCTGAAGGTGAAATTTCAGATTCAGACAGTGTAATTCCTCTTGCTGATACTGAAGTTGTATCTTTCAGGTTTAAGCTAGAACACCTCCATCTTTTACTTAAGGAGGTTTTAGCTACTTTGGATGACAGCGACTCCACGGTCGTTGTTGTTCCTAAGAAGTCCAGTAAGCTGAACAAATATTTTGAGGTTCCTTCCTCTATAGACGTGTTTCCGGTACCAGACAGAGTTTCTGAGATCATTGCTAAGGAGTGGGAGACACCGGGTATTCTTTTCTCCCCATCCCCTATATTTAAAAAGATGTTTCCCATAGCCGACTCTGTTAAGGAGACTTGGCAAACAGTCCCCAAGGTAGAGGGAGCCATTTCCATCTTAGCTAAGCGAACTACTATTCCCATAGATGATAGTTGTGCTTTCAAAGATCCTATGGACAAGAAATTAGAAGGGTTAATCAAAAAGATGTATGTACACCATGGCTTACAATGGCAGCCAGCTGTGTGCATTGCTACCGTCACTAGTGCGTCGGCATATTGGTTCGATGCATTATTTGACGCTATCAGAACAGAAACCTCCCTGGATGAAATCCAGGATAGGATAAAAGTTTTTAAATTGTCTAATTCCTTAATTACAGATCTTTCCCTTCAAGTTATTAAACTGGGAGCAAATATTTCAGGTTTTTCTATTCTAGCTTGCAGAGCCTTATGGTTAAAACCTTGGTCTGCGGATGTGTCCTCTAAGTCTAAGCTTTTAGCAATTCCTTACAAGGGAAAGACCTTGTTTGTACCTGACTTGACTGAAATAATCTCTGATATCACGGGAGATAAAGGTCATCTTCTTCCTCAGGACAAGAGAAACAAACAAAAAGGACGACAGAGTAATTTTCCTTCCTATTCCTTTCATATTGGCGAGAGTCCATGAGCTAGTAATGTATGGGATATACAATCCTACCAGGAGGGGCAAAGTTTCCTAAACCTCAAAATGCCTATAAATACACCCCTCACCACACCCACAATTCAGTTTAACAAATAGCCAAGAAGTGGGGTGAAAAAGAAAGGCAAAGGAGAAATGAGCAGCACAAAAAGTATTGCAAAAAAATTGATATTTAATCTGACAGTCTTTGTAACAAGTTACAACAAAACACACAGGTATGGAGGTGGGAAAGGGGGCGTGTCCTTACGCGTTTCATGCCACAAGGCACTTAGTCATAGGACTAAGTGCCTTGCGGCAGGAAATGCTTAAGGACACGCCCCCTTTCCCACCTCCATACCTGTGTGTTTTGTTGTAACTTGTTACAAAGACTGTCAGATTAAATATCCATTTGTTTGCAATATTTTGTGTGCTGCTAATTTCTCCTTTGCTTCATTTGGGACTGCTTGGTCCTTACCCCGAGCCTGCACCTTTCCGCTCACCAGAAGCTCTCTAGCCTAACGGAACATATTTATCAGCAACGGAACTTTTACCCGGCGTCTGGAGGATCAGCTGGCCTGTCTGCCTGAAGCTACGCCTTCCCCCTTCTCATGAAAAAGAAAGGCATAAAAAGCATCAACAAAGGAATTTGGAAATAATTGTGCTTTATACAAAAAAATCATAACCACCAAAAAAGGGTGGGCCTCATGGACTCTTGCCAATATGAAAGAAATGAATTTATCAGGTAAGTTCTTATATAAATTATGTTTTCTTTCATGTAATTGGCAAGAGTCCATGAGCTAGTGATGTATGGGATAGCAATACCCAAGATGTGGAACTCCACGCAAGAGTCACTAGAGAGGGAGGCCATTTCGCTGAAAAAAATAATAATCCACAACCCAAATATAAGTTTATTTTCATATATAAAAAGAAAAACATAAATCATAAGCAGAAGAATCAAACTGAAACTGCTGCCTGAAGAACTTTCCTACCAAAAACTGCTTCCGAAGAAGTAAATACATGAAAATGGTAGAATTTAGTAAAAGTTGCTGCTTTGCAAATCTGATCAATTGAAGCTTCATTCTTAAAAGCCCAAGAAGTGGAAACTGGCCCAAGAAGTGGAAACTGATCTAGTAGAATGAGTTGTAATTCTCTGAGGCGGGGCTTTACCCGACTCCAAATAAGCTTGATGAATCAAAAGCTTTAAAGGGACAGTCTAGTCCAAAATAAACTTTCATGATTCAGATAGAGAATGTAATTTTATACAATTTAGCAATTTACTTTTATCACCAATTTTGCTTTGTTTCTTTGGTATTCTTAGTTGAAAGCTAAACCAAGAAGGTTCATATGCAAATTTCTAAGCCCTTGAAGGCCTCCTCTTCTCTCAGGGCATTTTAACAGTTTTTCACCACTAGAGGGTGTTAGTTCATGTGTGACATATAGATAACACTGTGCTCACACACGTGGAGATCCAGTGAGCCAGCTCTGATTGGCTAAAATGGATGTCTGTCAAAAGAACTGAAATAAGGGGGCAGTTTGCAGAGTTTTAGATACAAGGTAATCACAGAGGTAAAAAGTATATTTATATAACTGTGTTGGTTATGCAAAACTAGGGAATGGGTAATAAAGGGATTATCTATCTTTTTAAACAATAACAGTTCTGGTGTAGACTGTCCCTTTAACCATGATGCCAAAGAAACGGTAGAAGCCTTCTGACCTTTCCTGGAACCAGAAAAGATAACAAATAGACTAGAAGTCTTCCTGAAATGTTTAGTTGCTTCAACATAATATTTCAGAGCTCTCACCACATCCAAAGAATGTAAAGATCTCTCCAAAGGATTCTTAGGATTAGGACACAAAGAAGGGACAATAATTTCTCTATTAATGTTTTTAGAATTCACAACCTTAGGTAAGAATTTAAATGAAGCTTGCAAAACTGCCTTATCCTGATGAAAAATCAGAAAAGGAGATTCACAAGAGAAAGCAGATAATTCAGAAACTCTTCTAGCAGAAGAGATGGCCAAAAGGAACAACACTTTCCAAGAAAGTAGTTTAATGTCCAAAGAATGCTTAGGCTCAAATGGAGGAGCCTTCAAAAACCAAATTAAGACTCCAAGGAGGAGAGATTGATTTAATGACAGGCTTGATACGAACCACAGCCTGTACAAAACAGGGAATATCAGGAAGTTTAGCAATTTTTCTGTGGAATAAAACAAAGAGCAGAGATTTGTCCTTTCAAGGAACTTGCAGACAAACCTTTATCCAAACCATCCTGAAGAAACTGTAAAATTCTAGGAATTCTAAAAGAATGCCAAGAAAATTTATGAGAACACCATGAAATGTAAGTCTTCCAAACTCGATAATAAATCTTTCTAGAAACAGATTTATGAGCCTGCAACATAGTATTAATCACTGAGTCAGAGAAACCTCTTTGACTAAGCACTAAGCGTTCAGTTTTCATACCTTCAATTTAATGATTTGAGATCCTGGTGGAATAACGGACCTTGAGATAGAAGGTCTGGCCTTAATGGAAGTGGCCAAGGTTGGCAACTGGACATCCGAACAAGATCCGCATACCAAAACCTGTGAGGCCATGCTGGAGCCACCAGCAGCACAAACGATTGCTCCATGATGATTTTCGAGATCACTCTTGGAAGAAGAACTAGAGGCGGGAAAATATAAGCAGGTTGATAACACCAAGGAAGTATCAACGCATCCACTGCTTCCGCCTGAGGATCCCTGGACCTGGACAGGTACCTGGGAAGTTTTTTGTTTAGATGAGATGCCATCAGATCTATTTCTGGAAGCCCCCACATCTGAACAATTTGAGATAACACATCTGGGTTGAGAGACCATTCTCCCGGATGTAAAGTCTGACGACTGAGATAATCTGCTTCCCAATTGTCTATACCTGGGATATGAACCACAGAAATTAGTCAAGAGCTGGATTCTGCCCAAACAAGTATCCGGGATACTTCTTTCATAGCTTGAGAACTGTGAGTCCCACCCTGATGATTGACATAAGCCACAGTTGTGATATTGTCTGTCTGAAAACAAATGAACGGTTCTCTCTTCAACAGAGGCCAAAACTGAAGAGCCCTGAGAATTGCACGGAGTTCCAAAATATTGATTGGTAATCTCGCCTCTTGAGATTTCCAAACCCCTTGTGCTGTAAGAGATCCCCAAACAGCTCCCCAACCTGAAAGACTCGCATCTGTTGTGATCACAGTCCAAGTTGGAAGAATGAAAGAGGCCCCTAGAACTATACGTTGGTGATCTAACCACCAAGTCAGAGAAAGTCGAACATTGGGATTTAAGGATATTAATTGTAATATCCTTGTATAATCCCTGCACCATTGATTCAGCATACAAAGCTGGAGAGGTCTCATATGAAAACGAGCAAAGGGGATCGCGTCCAATGCTGCAGTCATGAGACCTAAAACTTCCATGCACATAGCTACTGAAGGGAATGACTGAGACTGAAGGTTCCGACAGGCTGCAACCAATTTCAAAGGTCTCTTGTCTGTTAGAGACAAAATCATGGACACTGAATCTATCTGGAAACCTAAAAAGGTTATCCTTGTCTGAGGAATCAAAGAACTTTTTGGTAAATTGATCCTCCAACCGTGTCTTCGAAGAAACAACACTACAGGGAGTGCAGAATTATTAGGCAAGTTGTATTTTTGAGGATTAATTTTATTATTGAACAACAACCATGTTCTCAATGAACCCAAAAAACTCATTAATATCAAAGCTGAATAGTTTTGGAAGTAGTTTTTAGTTTGTTTTTAGTTATAGCTATTTTAGGGGGATATCTGTGTGTGCAGGTGACTATTACTGTGCATAATTATTAGGCAACTTAACAAAAAACAAATATATACCCATTTCAATTATTTATTTTTACCAGTGAAACCAATATAACATCTCAACATTCACAAATATACATTTCTGACATTCAAAAACAAAACAAAAACAAATCAGTGACCAATATAGCCACCTTTCTTTGCAAGGACACTCAAAAGCCTGCCATCCATGGATTCTGTCAGTGTTTTGATCTGTTCACCATCAACATTGCGTGCAGCAGCAACCACAGCCTCCCAGACACTGTTCAGAGAGGTGTACTGTTTTCCCTCCTTGTAAATCTCACATTTGATGATGGACCACAGGTTCTCAATGGGGTTCAGATCAGGTGAACAAGGAGGCCATGTCATTAGATTTTCTTCTTTTATACCCTTTCTTGCCAGCCACGCTGTGGAGTACTTGGACGCGTGTGATGGAGCATTGTCCTGCATGAAAATCATGTTTTTCTTGAAGGATGCAGACTTCTTCCTGTACCACTGCTTGAAGAAGGTGTCTTCCAGAAACTGGCAGTAGGACTGGGAGTTGAGCTTGACTCCATCCTCAACCCGAAAAGGCCCCACAAGCTCATCTTTGATGATACCAGCCCAAACCAGTACTCCACATCCACCTTGCTGGCGTCTGAGTCGGACTGGAGCTCTCTGCCCTTTACCAATCCAGCCACGGGTCCATCCATCTGGCCCATCAAGACTCACTCTCATTTCATCAGTCCATAAAACCTTAGAAAAATCAGTCTTGAGATATTTCTTGGCGCAGTCTTGACGTTTCAGCTTGTGTGTCTTGTTCAGTGGTGGTCGTCTTTCAGCCTTTCTTACCTTGGCCATGTCTCTGAGTATTGGACACCTTGTGCTTTTGGGCACTCCAGTGATGTTGCAGCTCTGAAATATGGCCAAACTGGTGGCAAGTGGCATCTTGGCAGCTGCACGCTTGACTTTTCTCAGTTCATGGGCAGTTATTTTGCGCCTTGGTTTTTCCACACGCTTCTTGCGACTCTGTTGACTATTCTGAATGAAACGCTTGATTGTTCGATGATCACGCTTCAGAAGCTTTGCAATTTTAAGAATGCTGCATCCCTCTGCAAGATATCTCACTATTTTTTACTTTTCTGACCTGTCAAGTCCTTCTTTTGACCCATTTTGCCAAAGGAAAGGAAGTTGCCTAATAATTATGCACACCTGATATAGGGTGTTGATGTCATTAGACCACATCCCTTCTCATTACAGAGATGCACATCACCTAATATGCTTAATTGGTAGTAGGCTTTCAAGCCTATACAGCTTGGAGTAAGACAACATGCATAAAGAGGATGATGTGGTCAAAATACTAATTTGCCTAATAATTCTGCACTCCCTGTAGTTGATTTGTGTGAGATTCTGCAGAACGTAAAGACTGAGCAAGTACCAAGATATCATCCAAATAAGGAAACACCGCAATACCCCGCTCTCTGATTACAGAGAGCAGGGCACCGAGAACCTTTGAAAAGATTCTTGGAGCTGTCGCTAGGCCAAAAGGAAGAGCAACAAATTGGTATTGCTTGTCTAGAAAAGAGAATCTCAGGAACTGATAGTGATCCAGATGAATCGGAATATTATTATTATTATTATCAGGTATTTGTAGAGCGCCAACAGATTCCGCAGCGCTGTAAACATAGTCAATATACAGGATAGCTTTTGCAGGGATCAAGTGGGTAGAGAGCCCTGTCGAAAGTTTCACTGTTGTAGTCGGCTCTTATGAAGGTGATCTGCAAACAGCTGGGCTCATAGGTTTACATTCTAAGGGGTTTAAGGGGAAAGCAATGGAGTTAGGAAAGGTTAGTGTTGGTTGTAAGCATCCCTGAATAGTAGAGTTTTTAGGGAGCACTTAAAGCTGTTAAAACTAGGGGAGAGTCTTGTGGAGTGAGGCAGGGAGTTCCACAAGATGGGGGACAGTCTGGAGAAGTCCTGTAGACGGGAATGTGAGGAAGTAACAAGAGGAGAGGAAAGGAGGAGATCCTGAGCTGATCGAAGGGGACGGGAGGGAAAGTATCTGGAGACAAGTTCTGAAATGTAGGGGGGAGCAGTGCAGTTGAGAGCTTTGTATGTCAGAGTGAGGATTTTGTGTTTAATCCTAGAGGCAAGAGGAAGCCAGTGAAGGTATTGGCAGAGAGGCGCAGCAGATGAAGATCAATGAGTAAGGAAGATGAGCCTGGCAGAGGCATTCATAATGGATTGTAAAGGAGCTATGCGGCAGCTAGGTAGACCAGAGAGGACGGAGTTGAAGTAGTTGAGGCGGGAAAGGATGAGAGAGTGGATTAAAATCTTAGTTGTATCTTGTGTAAGGAAATATCTAATTTTAGCGATGTTTTTAAGGTGGAAGAGGCAGGCTTTAGCCAAGGACTGAATGTGAGGAGTGAAGGAAAGATCTGAGTGAAGTGTGACCCCAAGACATTGGGCATGCGGGGTAGGAGTAATGATGGAATTATCAACAGTTATAGAAATTTTGGGGGTGGAGACATTGGAAGAAGGGGGGAAAATAAGGAGTTCAGTTTTGGAGACAACCTGAAAGACTCGCATCTGTTGTGATCACAGTCCAAGTTGGAAGAATGAAAGAGGCCCCTAGAACTATACGATGGTGATCTAACCACCAAGTCAGAGAAAGTCGAACATTGGGATTTAAGGATATTAATTGTAATATCCTTGTATAATCCCTGCACCATTGATTCAGCATACAAAGCTGGAGAGGTCTCATATGAAAACGAGCAAAGGGGATCGCATCCGATGCTGCAGTCATGAGACCTAAAACTTCCATGCACATAGCTACTGAAGGGAATGACTGAGACTGAAGGTTCCGACAGGCTGCAACCAATTTCAAAGGTCTCTTGTCTGTTAGAGACAAAATCATGGACACTGAATCTATCTGGAAACCTAAAAAGGTTACCCTTGTCTGAGGAATCAAAGAACTTTTTGGTAAATTGATCCTCCAACCGTGTCTTCGAAGAAACAACACTAGTTGATTTGTGTGAGATTCTGCAGAACGTAAAGACTGAGCAAGTACCAAGATATCATCCAAATAAGGAAACACTTCAATACCCTGCTCTCTGATTACAGAGAGCAGGGCACCGAGAACCTTTGAAAAGATTCTTGGAGCTTTCGCTAGGCCAAAAGGAAGAGCTACAAATTGGTATTGCTTGTCTAGAAAAGAGAATCTCAGGAACTGATAGTGATCCAGATGAATCAGAATATTATTATTATTATTATCAGGTATTTGTAGAGCGCCAACAGATTCCGCAGCGCTGTAAACATAGTCAATATACAGGATAGCTTTTGCAGGGATCAAGTGGGTAGAGAGCCCTGCCGAGAGTTTCACTGTTGTAGTCGGCTCTTATGAAGGTGATCTGCAAACAGCTGGGCTCATAGGTTTACATTCTAAGGGGTTTAAGGGGAAAGCAATGGAGTTAGGAAAGGTTAGTGTTGGTTGTAAGCATCCCTGAATAGTAGAGTTTTTAGGGAGCGCTTAAAGCTGTTAAAACTAGGGGAGAGTCTTGTGGAGTGAGGCAGGGAGTTCCACAAGATGGGGGACAGTCTGGAGAAGTCCTGTAGACGGGAATGTGAGGAAGTAACAAGAGAGGAGGAAAGGAGGAGATCCTGAGCTGATTGAAGGGGACGGGAGGGAGAGTATCTGGAGACAAGTTCTGAAATGTAGGGGGGAACAGTGCAGTTGAGAGCTTTGTATGTCAGAGTGAGGATTTTGTGTTTAATCCTAGAGGCAAGAGGAAGCCAGTGAAGGTATTGACAGAGAGGCGCAGCAGATGAAGATCAACGAGTAAGGAAGATGAGCCTGGCAGAGGCATTCATAATGGATTGTAAAGGAGCTATGCGGCAGCTAGGTAGACCAGAGAGGATGGAGTTGAAGTAGTCGAGGCGGGAAAGGATGAGAGAGTGGATTAAAATCTTAGTTGTATCTTGTGTAAGGAAATGTCTAATTTTAGCGATGTTTTTAAGGTGGAAGAGGCAGGCTTTAGCCAAGGACTGAATGTGAGGAGTGAAGGAAAGATCTGAGTCAAGTGTGACCCCAAGACATTGGGCATGCGGGGTAGGAGTAGTGATGGAATTATCAACAGTTATAGAAATTTTGGGGGTGGAGACATTGGAAGAAGGGGGGAAAATTAGGAGTTCAGTTTTGGAGACATCTAGCTTAAGGTAGTGAGAGGACATCCAAGATGAGATATGAGAAAGACAGTTAGTGACACGGGTTAGTAATGAAGGAGGTAGGTCTGGTGCAGAGAGGTAGATTTGGGTGTCATCGGCATACAAATGATATTGAAACCCATGGGACTTTATTAAGGAACCTAATGATGATGTGTAGATTGAAAAGAGAAGGGGACCGAGGACAGAGCCTTGAGGTACCCCAACAGAAGGTGGTAACGGGGCAGAGGATGCTCCGGAGAAGTCTACACTAAATGTAAAGTTCGATAGGAAGAGAACCACGAAAGAGCTGTGTTACAGATGCCGAAGGATTGGAGGGTTTGGAGCAGAAGAGGGTGGTCAACAGTGTCAAAGGCTGCAGACAGGTCAAGGAGGATAAGCAGAGAGAAGTGGCCTTTGGATTTTTCTGTAAGTAGGTCGTTGTTAACCTTGACAATTGCTGTCTCTGTAGAGTGATGGGGACGAAATCCAGATTGCAGTAGGTCAAGAAGAGAGTTTAGTGTAAGGAAATGGGATAGACGTGCGTATACTAGCTTTTCTAGGAGCTTTGAGGTAAGAGGGAGTAGGGAAATAGGGCGGTAGTTGGATGGGGAGGTTGGATCGAGGGAAGCTTTTTTGAGGATAGGTGTGACCAGTGCATGTTTTAGAGATGAGGGAAATATACCAGTGCTGAGGGAGAGGTTGAAAATGTGTGTGAGTATGGGGGTGAGGGTAGAAGAGAGGGAGGGGAGTATCTGTGAGGGGAAGGGGTTGAGGGGACAGGTAGTGAGGTGGGAGGACAGTATAAGGGCATCCTCATTAACATGGGCAAAAGAGCTGCATTTTTTGATATTTGGATTTTGGATGATTGTGAGCTTGTTGAGAGCTGATTTCACTTCTGATGGAGTCAATTTTGTTTTGTTTTTTTGTTTTTTTTATTATATTTTTTATTGAGGTTTTGCATAACAAACATAAAACATAGTTCGCCTTTTGATAACAGTAAGAGATACATATAAGATTTAACAAAACAATTTGGCAGTTACAAAATACATAGTAGGTAGGCTAATGGAACCTCGATTTTAAAATAAAATAGCAAAAGTGACTGACCAGTTGAGAACACACTTTGAGGTCAAATGGTCTTTGAGTATAAGAGAAAGCTGATGGTCAGATAGGTAGCTCTTTATGAGCTTCAAGTAGCAAGGATATGAATATATAGTATGGGGGGTGGGAGATTCAGCGGGTAAGCACCGCTATTTAAGTAGGGGAAAGGGTGGAGGGGCGGAGCCATATATAAATATATATATATAGGGGCAAGTTTAGGAATATGGCAGGACCACTAAGGATATCAATGGAGGTTTAGCTGCAGAATTAGACATCAGTATAGACCACACATCACTTAGTAACTTGAAATGTATGTAGCTATACAAAAGGGTATGTCATCGGGGGGTTAGTACTATATGCACAAGTAAATGACTGGGGAGGTCATATATTAGATGTCAGCACGAAAAGTTTAGTTTAGATATAGACATAGTTTCACCTACGATGTTACAAACTGCTATGTGTAACTGGCCCTTTAAATGGAAAATTGCCCTGCTTCCCTGGATTTTGGAGAAGCCTATTTGCCAGCCTCCTTCCTCATGACTATGGCCCCTGGAAGATTGTGCCCCTGAGAACATATTAACTTTTATTGGGTGTGTATGGCCCTTTAAGAACCATCTGGGGACATATTGTGACTTTGATGAACAATGCCCCTTTAAGACTATGTCCCCAGACCTGTGAAATGACTTGTCCCTGGCTTTCTCCCACTTGGTTCAGTTTCATTGTGTGCCATTAAGAGTTAAATTTTGTTCAGCTTCAAGAAACCTATTCTAAATACAAGTCTGCTGGGATTAGCTCTAATTAGGTTTAGTGATCAACTTTCCCATTGTCTAATCAGACTAGTATTGATAAGGTGGACTGCATTGTTTTATTGTGTGTAATGTTATCTGCTGAAGTAAATGTTGTGGCCGGTCAAAGTGAGTGTCTCTCTATCTAATATCAAATGTGTGATGGGGGATTTTATGCCTCCCCCTGAGAGTGTCCTGTTTGCATGTAACCTGAATAAAAGCAGGCTGTGTGCTCCAGCACATCAGACCAATGTTGACCCTCTAACTTGAAGCTTTGACTCATGTTTGTAGGATACAGTTTATAATCACTACAGGGATTGCTATGCTCTTCATACTCCCTTAGCTACAGGGATTGCTACAGAAGGAAGAGGTTCACCTACTGGAGCCTGGTCATAGGTCCAGGGCGCAGAGCAGACGGCGAGATACCAGCCCAGCAGCGGTGGTTCATAGAGTCTGCATTACTTATGGTGGCTACGCAGCAGTTATAGAGTCTACGGTGCTGCTGCTCCTTTGGTGAGCGCTAGGAGCATCCTTTTCTACGGTCCAACTTCCAGCCAGCCTGGAGGCAACCGTAACATTTGGCGGCAGCGGTGGGATCGCGTCCTGGCGCAAGGAGCAGCACCCCAACAGCACTGGTATCGTAGGAGAGTTATTGAGGGCAACGCTAGCCACTGCGCAGCGTCCCTACCTACAGCAGCATGGAGCTGACAAGATACTGGTCAGAACCCTGTGAAGAGCACCTCAACCTGATCCGTCGCTATGAAGGCGCGGATTTCGTTCCAGAGGTAAAGAGGCGGCTAGTCCGATATGGTCCAGACCCTGCGCAGGAGGTAGTCAGTCGCCTCATCCGGGAATTGGCTACTGAGAACGAAGCGGCACGAGCCTTTGAGCGCCAACTGTGGAGTTTGGGGGTATGGACACCTGCTCTCCAGCGAGAAAATGAGTTACAGGGGGCAGAGACAGTTGGTCCTGTCCCCCAGCAGCAGAGGAATATGCAGGGAATTGGGAGCCCAGACTCCATTCCCCAGCGGCAGGCTGAGTTACAGGGGGCAGAGACAGTTGGTCCTGTCCCCCAGCAGCAGAGTGAATTGCAGGGAATTGGGAGCCCAGACTCCATTCCCCAGCGGCAGGCTGAGTTACAGGGGGCAGAGACAGTCGGTCCTGTACCCCAGCAGCAGAGGAATATGCAGGGAATTGTGAGCCCAGACTCCATTCCCCAGCGGCTGGAAGTATGTAAGGGAGAGGAGAGCAGCGACCTCCCTCCCCAGCGGCAGTATACTGTGCAGAGGGAAGAGACAACCAGTCTCCTTCCTCAACCAGAGATACCAGAGGCAGCAGGCCTCATAGACTGGTCCTGGGAGGACCCCCAGCAGGCAGGTGGAGATGGGACCGCAGTCTCTCTACCGGCCCTACAGGGATGCTGGGCAGGCGGCCCAGATCCCCAGCGACAGACCCAGCTACAGGGAGGGGAGAGCATCGACCTCCCTCCCCAGCTGGAGTGTGCCTTCCAGGGAGAGGAGACAACCGGTCTCTCTCCCCAGCCGCAGCATGTTCCACAGGAAGCGGAGAGCATCGACCTCCCTTCCCAATGGCCACCGGAGTATCAGGAGGAGGAGGTAAGCCAATCTCCCCCTCCCCAGCTAACTCCTAACTTGGGCCCAGGGTTAACAGTGGAGATGTTAATCCCCACTGACCCCCACGTTCCCTTTGCCACCGGGCAGGACTATGCCCCACTTCCCCCAGCAGAAGAGCTGGCATCAGGACAGAGCGCTGCTGGCCTCTGCCTTACAGACCCCCTTGTTACAGGACTGGCCTGCAAACCCCTCACCCCAGCAGAAGCGCTGGCACCAGGGCAGAGTGCCGCTGGCCTCTGCCCCCCCCCCAGTACCATCAGCTATTTGCCCAGCTGCGCCAGGAAGGCAGAGGATGCTACCCTTTCATCCTATAACCTGGAACCTACAGGCCAGTACTACTTATTGTGGGGGAGCTACTTTGCTGCTAATGTTTATTTGTGGGTGGGTTGCGAGACTAACTTAGGCACTGACCGACAGAAGGTCAGGTGCCTGGTTAGTCTCCCGCCAAGGGGGGAGATATGTTACAAACTGCTATGTGTAACTGGCCCTTTAAATGGAAAATTGCCCTGCTTCCCTGGATTTTGGAGAAGCCTATTTGCCAGCCTCCTTCCTCATGACTATGGCCCCTGGAAGATTGTGCCCCTGAGAACATATTAACTTTTATTGGGTGTGTATGGCCCTTTAAGAACCATCTGGGGACATATTGTGACTTTGATGAACAATGCCCCTTTAAGACTATGTCCCCAGACCTGTGAAATGACTTGTCCCTGGCTTTCTCCCACTTGGTTCAGTTTCATTGTGTGCCATTAAGAGTTAAATTTTGTTCAGCTTCAAGAAACCTATTCTAAATACAAGTCTGCTGGGATTAGCTCTAATTAGGTTTAGTGATCAACTTTCCCATTGTCTAATCAGACTAGTATTGATAAGGTGGACTGCATTGTTTTATTGTGTGTAATGTTATCTGCTGAAGTAAATGTTGTGGCCGGTCAAAGTGAGTGTCTCTCTATCTAATATCAAATGTGTGATGGGGGATTTTATGCCTCCCCCTGAGAGTGTCCTGTTTGCATGTAACCTGAATAAAAGCAGGCTGTGTGCTCCAGCACATCAGACCAATGTTGACCCTCTAACTTGAAGCTTTGACTCATGTTTGTAGGATACAGTTTATAATCACTACAGGGATTGCTATGCTCTTCATACTCCCTTAGCTACAGGGATTGCTACAGAAGGAAGAGGTTCACCTACTGGAGCCTGGTCATAGGTCCAGGGCGCAGAGCAGACGGCGAGATACCAGCCCAGCAGCGGTGGTTCATAGAGTCTGCATTACTTATGGTGGCTACGCAGCAGTTATAGAGTCTACGGTGCTGCTGCTCCTTTGGTGAGCGCTAGGAGCATCCTTTTCTACGGTCCAACTTCCAGCCAGCCTGGAGGCAACCGTAACATACGAGTTAAAGACCTTGCAAAGAGATAGGTGTTATTAAGGATAGTAATAGATCCCGAACTTCAATATGGACGTGCATGGACTATTATCATGTTAACAAAGAAACCCAGTCGTAGCAAGACATGCTTAAAAATGCATTGTCACTGGGTTCTCATATTTCAACTACACACATAGACTAGTCCAGGTTTGTCAAGTACTTGGATATGTTATAGAATCATGTAAGTAGAAAGATATAGACTCTGTCGGTCATAGAAGGCTCAACTATAGAGTGGTATATAAATTAGAGTTATACAAGTCTCAAAATAGCTAAATGAGACAAAGTTTTATGGAAAACAGAGTTTAAGCAAGCCTAAAAAGAAACCATATATATCAATATGTTATCTAACTGTCTAATATCTAAGCTATGACAACTTAATAGATTTGATTGGAGAAAATTATTATGTAGAAACACAGATACAATTAAAACAGATCCGGTGCATTAAGCTGTACCCAACATAGAACAACACAACCCTGACTTTTCCTATATAGAAAGTAATACTGTCAGTTCCACTTAAAAGTTGTGGAATGTATTATGCTCATTCATGGCTGCTATCAGAACACTGGGATATGTCAGTCATTATCTGCTTTTGATTGCAGATAAAATAGTAGCAAGGAGAATAGAAAATGGGGGACAAATAGTGGCTGGCAAAATCTTGAGCTGAAAGAGAGGTTGTATTAGGAGGTGGGGCTGGGCAAAGAAGAGTATTGAACGTGGAGAACAGACGTTTTGGGTTAGAGAAAAGAGTAGAGATGAGATTAGAGAAGTAATGTTGCTTATAGAGATTAAGGGCAGCATAGTAGGAGTTCAGGATGAACTTGTAGTGAAGAAAGTCAGCTGAACTCCGAGATTTCCTCCAGTGTCGCTCAGCAGTACGGGAACATCTGCATAGGTACCGTGTCAGAGGAGTATGCCAGGGCTGAGGATGAGATTGTGGTTTCAGAGCTATGGTTGGAGGGGCCAGATTGTCAATGACCGATGTAAGGGTGGAGTTATAGTGGAGATGCCCTATTATTTTCCTACTCTATACTTTATCTTGCTATTCTTTTCTACTTTCACCTACTTTATCTAAACTCTCTCACCTACCTCATTTCAAGGGGGAACCATGTATCACTCTAAGGAACTAGAGAGTCAGAAACACAGCCTCATCTCTTTTCTAGGTTCAATCCTTAATCTCTCTTTTTTTCTTACTATCTTCTGCTCTCTCTTTGCCTTCACATATCTTTGCATATCATTTTATTGACTGAGGATCCTGAGTAATAGCCTTTATTAAAGGACCGAGCAACACATTTTGACCTCCTAAACTTAGGGGTAGCAGGGGATCTGGGACATGTTTCTTTTGAGTTCTCCAAATTAGAGACCATCAGTTTAGCCTAGTTATGAGATACCCCAGGAAATAATGAATAATCTGTTATCAAGGCCCCGCCTTCTGCTTCTCTGGGTACACGCAGAGGCCTTAGGATCATGATCTCCATGTCTGATTCTATTCACATAGATGTGCATTACTAAATATAAAGGTTTAACCAAAGGTAGAGAGATGATTTTCTTTTCTTTTCACTTGTTATTGTTGTACAATTGATGATGAAAATGCTAATAAAAAGATTTAAACATAAAACTCTGGGACCAGACGGTTATTCGGCATCTTTCTATAAAACCTATATAAATGAACTAGCGCCTCTGCTCCTCAGGTTTTTTAACCAGGCTAGAGAGGAGGGGAAATTTGCCAGGGAGTTTTTAGAAGCCACTGTAATAACCATCCCTAAACCCCAAAAAGACCCATCTCTCTGCTCCAGCTATAGACCAATCTCTTTGATTAATCTAGATGTTAAAATTTACGCCAAATTGTTAGCTACCCACATATCTAAATTACTCCCGCAACATATAAATTTAGACCAAGTTGGGTTCATCCCTCACCGCTAAGGCCCTGACAACACCAGGCGCTTGCTCAACATCTGTACCGAATCCGCCAGATTGAACAAGCCATTCTCTGTTATCTCATTAGATGCAGAGAAGACCTTCGACCGCGTTAGATGGTCTTATTTATGAGAGGTCCTTAGGACCTTTGGTTTCCCGGACCAGATTATTACGGCGATTCAGGCACTCTATTCCACTCCTTCGGCAATGGTTAAGGGGCTATTACAACATTTTCATTGGACCCACTATCTTCATTCCCTAGACTGAAGGACACCTTTGAATCCTTTGGTCATATGTCCCTCTATAAATTAAATTTAGATAAAACTGAAATTTTATCTAAATTTTATCTAAAATCAATAAAAATGAACATGCATGGAAGTTATTCCAGCTTCTGTTCTATCTCATGGAGTACTGTTCTCTCTCTTTCGAAAACTGAAATTTTTACCTGGGGCTTCCCTCAAGATATAGCTGATACCCTTAAGACTCAGTATAAAGTCAACTGTATTAATAATTATATTTCACACCTAGGAGTTAAGATATCAAACAACATTCCACAGATGATTAAAGAAAACTACTTACCTTTACTCTCTGAGTTACGTACTTTGAAAGACAAATGGGATTACACCTATATATCATGGATAGGTAGGCTAACAGCCCTCAAAATGTCATTTTTACCCAAAATCACTTATCTCTTTAGGTGCCTCCCATTTAGAGTCCCAGGATACCTTCTACATCAATTCCAAAGTGAATTTACAAAATACATATGGCAGCACAAACCCCCCAGAGTAGCGCACAAAATCCTTCAGAGCTCTCTACCCAGAAGAGGGATAGCCTCCCCCTCGATCCTTCGTTATTATGAAGGAGCAATGCTCACACATATAGCACAATAGGGTGCCACAGAATCTACCAGTAAATGGAAAACCATAGAACAGGCATCATTACCGTATCACATATACTTACCTGACATAATTTGGATTCCTCCCCACTTACGGCGAACCTCGAAAATTAGTAACCCCATAATACGAGAATGTCTTACTATGTGGGACAAGCTTAGACATTATTCACATATTGCCCCGCACCCCTCGCCTATTACACCTCTAACGGGCCTTCTCCGAGGGCTACCTGATTCGCATCCGCATGGATGGGCACAACTAGGGGTTCAGACAGTTTCAGACCTTTGGGCCACTGCTCCAACCCCACGCTTCCTAACACTAACAGACCTACAGACCGAATCTGTACCTCCCCGACACATGACTTATGAATACACTAGGTTAAGGAGTTTCCTGCTTAGCTGGGGATTTAAGCCTGAACTATGTCGCCCCCGAACATTATGGGAAATAACTTGGCAACAGATTACATAGACCCCTTTCCATACATTACTCCTTAATAGGAAACACAGATTCTGAGAACAAGCTTCCTCACCTACTCAAATGGGAATCGTATCTAAACATGACCATAACTCCACAGACGTGGCAACATGTAATCTCCCTCACTAAGAAGGCCTTACATTGCGTCACCCTATTTGAAACGTACTATAAACTCTTAACGCACTGGTACCTCATCCCCACTAGGCTTAATAAAATGTATGGTTCTACTTCACCTTTGTGTTGGCGTAATTGTGGGAAAAGAGGGGAGGCTCTACACATATGGTGGGACTGTCCTATTCTAACCCCTTTATGGAATACCTGCTTCCGGACATTGGCCGGTTTGGGTATAGCGCTCCCAAAACCCCTTCAAATGCCCTCCTTCACATTGGCACTCGTGCTTTACCCAAGCACCAGGCATAGCTATGTATTTATCTACTAACAGCCACCAAAGTGGCAATAGCCAAATCATGGAAAAGCACGACTCCCCCAAATTGGCCCTCTATTTTAAATTCAATGGCATATATTCACAATATGGAGAAAAGTATATTCTATACTTTAAACAATTCAGATCTGTTCGAACTTATATGGGAAGACTAGCACACGCGCAACGACACCACCTGGTCTCCTAATGTCACGACAAATACATGATAAGTAACCTCGGACAGACTGCCCTTACGGTAATGTTCCCACCCAGCTCCCTACACCCCATCCCACCCCTTCTTTCCCTCCCTCCTCATCCCTGTACCTACTTTAAAGAGCCTTATACTGGTATTATTCTGTATAACATACACAAATGTTACTCCCATGTGTTTGACTTTGTTAGATTCTTTATATACCTGTATGCTCCATATATGCAGCTAGATTTAGAGTTTTGTCTGTAAAGACCCGCGTAGCTAACGCTGCTTTTTTTCCCAGCGCACCCTTAAGACAACGCTGGTATTTAGAGTTGTCTGAGGGGCTGCGTTAGGCTCAGAAAAGGGAGCGTTGAGCCTAATTTAGCTCCACTTCAACCCTCAATACCAGCGTTGCTTACAGTAGCAGTAAGCTGGAAAAACGTGCTCATTCACGATATCCCCATAGGAAACAATGGGGCTGAGCTGGCTGGAAAAAAAACTAACACCTGCAAAAAAGCAGCGTTCAGCTCCTAACGCAGCCCCATTGTTTCCTAAGGGGAAACACTCTCTAAGTCTACACCTAACACCCTAACATGAACCCCGAGTCTAAACACCCCTAACCTTACACTTATTAACCCCTAATATGCCGCCCCCTCTATCGCTGACACCTGCATTATATTATTAACCCCTAATCTGCCGCTCCGGACACCGCCGCAACCTACATTATCCCTATGAACCCCTAATCTGCTGCCCCTAACACCGCCGACCCCTATATTATATTTATTAACGCCTAATCTGCCCCCCCAACATCGCCGCTACCTTACCTACACTTATTAACCCCTAATCTGACGACCGGAACTCGCCGCCACTATAATAAATGTATTAACCCCTAAACCGCCGCACTCCCGCCTCGCAAACACTAGAATAAATAGTATTAACCCCTAATCTGCCCTCCCTAACATCGCCGCCACCTACCTACAATTATTAACCCCTAATCTCCCGGCCGCATCGTCACCGCTACTATAATAAAGTTATTAACCTAAACCTAACCCTAACACCCCCTTAACATAAATATAATTTAAATGAAATGAAATAATATTCCTAAAATTAACTTAATTAATCCTATTTAAAACTAAATAATTACCTATCAAATAAACCCCAATATAGCTAAAATATAACTAATAATTACATTGTAGCTATTTTAGGATTTATATTTATTTTACAGGCAACTTTGTATTTATTACAACTAGGTACAATAGCTATTAAATAATTAATAATTATTTAATAGCTACCTAGTTAAAATAATTACAAAATTACCTGTAAAATAAATCCTAACCTACATTACAAATACACCTAACACTACACTATCATTAAATTAATTAAATAAATTACCTACAATTAGATCAATTAAAATACAATAAAATAAACTATTCTATAATACAAAAAAACAAACAAACACTAAATTACAAAAAATAAAAAAGAATTACAAGAAGTTTAAACTAATTACACCTAATTTAAGCCCCCTAATAAAATAAAAAATCCCCCCAAAATAAAAAAATGCCCTACCTTATTCTAAACTACCAAAAAAAATCAGCTCTATTACCAGCCCTTAAAAGGGCTTTTTACGGGGCATTGCCCCAAAGTAATCAGCTCTTTTACCTGAAAATAAAAATACAAATACCCCCCCAACATTACAACCCACCACCCACATACCCCTACTCTAACCCACCCAAACACTTCTACCGGATGGAGGACCTCTTCTTGCCCCGCTTGGATGAAGACTTCTATCGGATCAAGGACCTCCTCTGCGCACCTTGGATGAAGAATTCGGCTCGGCTGGGTGAAGATGACTCAAGGTAGGGAGATCTTCAGGGGGTTAGCAATAAGTTTTTTTTAAGGGGGGTTTGGGTGGGTTAGAGTAGGGGTATGTGGGTGGTGGGTTGTAATGTTGGGGGGTATTGTATTTTTATTTTCAGGTAAAAAAGCTGATTACTTTGGGGCAATGCCCCACAAAAAGCCCTTTTAAGGGCTGGTAATAGAGCTGATTACTTTGGTAGTTTAGAATAGGGTAGGGCATTTTTTTATTTTGGGGGGATTTTTATTTTATTAGGGGGCTTAGATTAGGTGTAATTAGTTTAAACTTCTTGTAATTATTTTTTATTTTTTGTAATTTAGTGTTTGTTTCTTTTGTATTATAGAATAGTTTATTTTATTGTATTTTAATTTAGCTAATTGTAGGTAATTTATTTAATTAATTTAATGATAGTGTAGTGTTAGGTGTATTTGTAACTTAGGTTAGGATTTATTTTACAGGTAATTTTGTAATTATTTTAACTAGGTAGCTATTAGATAGTTATTAACTATTTAATAGCTATTGTACCTAGTTAAAATAAATACAAAGTTGCCTGTAAAATAAATATAAATCCTAAAATAGCTACAATGTAATTATTAGTTATATTGTAGCTATATTAGGGTTTATTTGATAGGTAAGTATTTAGTTTTAAATAGGATTAATTAAGTTAAATTTAAGGAATATTATTTCGTTTCATTTAAATTATATTTATGTTAGGGGGGTGTTAGGTTTAGAGTTAGTTTTAGGGGTTAATAACTTTATTAGAGTAGCGGCGATGGTGTGGGTGGGAGATTAGGGGTTAATAATTCTAGGTACGTGGCGGCGATGTTAGGGAGGGCAGATTAGGGGTTAATACTATTTATTCTAGTGTTTGAAAGGCGGGAGTGCGATGGTTTAGGGGTTAATACATTTATTATAGTGGCGGCGAGGTCCGGTCGGCAGATTAGGGGTTAATAATTGTAGTTAGGTAGTGGCGACATCGGGGGGGAAGATTAGGGGTTAATAAATATAATATAGGGGTCGACGATGTTAGGGGCAGCAGATTAGGGGTTCATAGCTATAATGTAGGTGGCGGCGGTGTCTGGTCGGCAGATTAGGGGTTAAAATTTTTTATTAGAGTGGCGGCAATATGGGGGGGGGGCCGCGGTTTAGGGGTGCATAGGTAGTTTATGGGTGTTAGTGTACTTTGTAGCACAGTAGTTAAGAGCTTTATATTCCGGCATTAGCCCATAAAGCTCTTAACTACTGCCTTTTTTTGGCGGTAGGAGTCTTGTCGGTAGAGGGTCTACCGCTCGCTTCTTCCAAGACTCCAAATACCGGCGTTAGGCAGATCCCATTGAAAAGATAGGATACGCAATTGGCGTAAGGGGATCTGCGGTAGCCTGGAGTCGCGGTGAGGAAGTGAGCGTTAGACCCTTTCCTGGCTGACTCTAAATACCAGCGGGCGGCCAAAAGCAGTGTTAGGACCCCTTAACGCTGCTTTTGATGGCTAACGCAGAACTCTAAATCTAGGTGATTTTGTTTATTTTTTACTTTTGTACCTGATGGTAATCTATATCAATAAAAAAATGTAAAACTTAAAAAAAAAAAAAAAAAAAAAAAGTTGAAGCAGCTGCAACATCAGCCAAAGAAATTGCAGGCCTAAAAAGATGACCTGAATATAAATAAGCTTTCCTTAGATAAGATTTAAGTTTCCTATCTAAAGGATCTTTAAAAGGAGTACTATCTTACGTAGGAATAGTAGTGCGTATAGCAAGGGTAGAGATAGCCCTATCAACTTTGGGGATCTTTTCCCAAAACTCCCATCTAACTTCTGGCAAAGGATA
The DNA here is from genome assembly GCF_027579735.1 of Bombina bombina. Classification (NCBI taxonomy): domain Eukaryota; kingdom Metazoa; phylum Chordata; class Amphibia; order Anura; family Bombinatoridae; genus Bombina; species Bombina bombina. The sequence goes on along the minus strand of NC_069500.1, from coordinate 426,479,927 downwards.
CAATTTTTTAAACCTTGAAGAAGGAATAAAAGAAGTACCGGGCTTATTCCATTCCTTAGAAATCATATCAGAAATAGCATCAGGAACTGGAAAAACCTCTGGAATAACCACAGGAGGTTTATAAATAGAATTTAAACGTTACTAGTTTTAATATCAAGAGGACTAGTTTCCTCCATATCCAATCTAATCAACACTTCTTTTAACAAACAACGAATATACTCCAATTTAAATAAATAAGAGGATTTATCATTGTCAATATCTGAGGCAGGATCTTCTGAATCGGATAGATCCTCATCAGAGAAGCATAATTCAGTATGTTGCTGGTCATTTGAAATTTCACTACTGATAGATACATTTTCTGCATGTAAACGTTTATCATGACAACTATTACAAACCACAGCTGGAGGTATAATCTCCACAAATTTACAACAAATGCACTTAGCTTTGGTAGAACTGTTATCAGGCAGCAGGGATCCAACAGTGAATTCTGAGACCGGATCAGATTGAGACATCTTGCAAATGTAAGAGACAAAAACAACATATAAAGCAAAATTATCAATTTCCTTATAGGGCAGTTTCAGGAATGGGAAAAAATGCAAACAGAATAGCCCTCTGACATAGAAAAAGGCAAGAGGCAACTAGGAATGGGGTCTAAAATAATGAAAATATTTGGCGCCAAGTATGACGCACAACAAACCGAAAAATATTTTTTGGCGCCAAAAACGTCCGGAAACGACACACTCCCGTCATAGATGATGCAACCTTGTGAAAGGACCCGGGGTCAACTAAGACGACGGAAATGACGAACTTTCGTCAACAAACGTAACTTTGCGCAAAAAAAATCTCGTGCCAAGAATGACACAATAAACTTTAGCATTTTGCGCCCTCGCAAGCCCAATTCTGCCCGCGAATTTAAAAATGACAGTCAATTGAAAAAAGACTACAAACCAGGTAAGAAATACATTTTCTAAAAAATGCATTTCCCAGATATGAAACTGACAGTCTGCAAAAGGAAAAATACTGAAACCTGAATCATGGCAAATTGTCACATCTAGGTCTGTGAGATGTGCCTATACCTTTAAGGGGCGGTTAGCCATACAGCTCTCCGCTATTTAAACCAGCTAAGCATAACACTCTTTGCTTGGTATTCCCCTTCTCAAGCTTCCTGTGCCTTGTTCCGGAATTCACTTGTTCCTTAGAACGGATTATTCTCGCCTGCAGTTTCTCTCCTCTGCCGGATCTCACAGATTCATCCGCGGTGACGTCACACGCCGAACACGGACTGTTCCTCACACGCTGCCTTGCAATAAACCTGTCAGTGCTGCCACAGATTCTCCTACAGATTCAAACTTCTATATTTAACAGTAAGATTACCTTTCATTCCATAACGTTATCTCGCCTAAGTATACTTATGATTACTTCATTGTACTTTATATCTAATGGTGTATATCTCTCAGTATCTCTGACACCTGATATTCTGCGGTACCATCAGAGCCTCCTGATTGAAGCACACCTACATAAACTGTAGTGCTTGTATTTAATATTGCTTGCTAAGAATCTATGCAAACAACAGTTGCATCCTTTTAATATCAGTATTACAACATTCCTATCTATAAGTCATATTTGTTATTTACCCACAGTTGGGTTCAGGACATGAATATATATATTTCCTCTTTTATAGGGATTTACAGAAAGTGATTACAAGCTGTGACACAAATATAAGTACAATACATATATTTAAAAATTTATATAAATACATAAAGTGCCAAACCATAGCTGAGAGTGTCTTAAGTAATGAAAACATACTTACCAAAAGACACCCATCCACATATAGCAGATAGCCAAACCAGTACTGAAACAGTTATCAGTAGAGGTAATGGAATATGAGAGTATATCGTTGATCTGAAAAGGGAGGTAGGAGATGAATCTCTACGACCGATAACAGAGAACCTATTAAAAAGATCCCTGTGAGGAAAACCATTGCATTCAATAGGTGATACTCCCTTCACATCCCTCTGACATTCACTGTACTCTGAGAGGAAACGGGCTTCAAAAAATGCTGAGAAGCGCATATCAACGTAGAAATCTTAGCACAAACTTACTTCACCACCTCCATAGGAGGCAAAGTTTGTAAAACTGAATTGTGGGTGTGGTGAGGGGTGTATTTATAGGCATTTTGAGGTTTGGGAAACTTTGCTCCTCCTGGTAGGATTGTATATCCCATACGTCACTAGCTCATGGACTCTTGCCAATTACATGAAAGAAATATAACATCTTTACATTCACCCATACCTCTCATTTATTTTAAATCCTTAATGTTTTTATTAGCTCAGAGAAACATGGATCTATGAGCAACAACAACAAAAAATGAGGTGTACTCAGTTATGTAATCCATAAGGATAAAGTGCTTACATTCATAAGTGATATATGCATGGAATAAAAAGCAAACATGCATATTTCTCATGCTAAAGTATGACACAATTTATACAAACTATTTATAATACACAAAATGAATCTATGAAATAAAATGTAAATACAGTATGACGTAAAATTAAAACTGAAGAGTCAATAGGCCTTTATAAACACCCTAATTAAAGTTGTTCTCATTTTATGTAAATGTTCAGTAGGTGTCTCCTTGTATTAACAATAAATATTAAGGGATGGGAAAACAAAACATTTTTTTGTGATTCAGGCAGATAGCATTTTAATATTTCTTTCATGTAATTGGCAAGAGTCCATGAGCTAGTGACATATGGGATATACAATCCTACCAGGAGGGGCAAAGTTTCCCAAACCTCAAAATGCCTATAAATACACCCCTCACCACACCCACAATTCAGTTTTACAAACTTTGCCTCCTATGGAGGTGGTGAAGTAAGTTTGTGCTAGATTTCTACGTTGATATGTGCTTTGCAGCATGCTGAAGCCCGATTCCTCTCAGAGTACAGCGAATGTCAGAGGGACGTGAAGGGAGTATCACTTATTGAATACGATGATTTCCTTAACGGGAGTCTATTTCATAGGTTCTCTGTTATCGGTCGTAGAGATTTCTTCTCCTACCTCCCATTTCAGATCGACGATATACTCTTATATACCATTACCTCTACTGATTCTCGTTTCAGTACTGGTTTGGCTATCTTCTTTATGTAGATGAGTGTCTTTTGGTAAGTATATTTCCTTTTATTTATGACACTCTCAGCTGTGGTTTGGCACTTTATATGTAAAGTTCTAAATATATGTTTTATACTTATATTTGCTATGATTCAGGTTAATCAGTATATTTCCTTCTTACAGACTGTAAGTTTCATTTTTTGGGAAATGCGTAAAAAAAAAGAAAAAAAAGAAAGAAAAGAAATGTTTCTTACCTGAAAATTTTCAATTGACTTTCTTTCTAAATTGCGGGCTGTTAGGCTCGCTGGTGCGCAAAATGCTATAATTTATTGCGTCATTTTTGGCGCGAGAATTACGTTTGTTGACGTATTTTCATCATTTCCGGCGTCTTAGTTGGCACCGAGAATTTTCACATAGTTGCGTCATCTATGACGCTCGTGTCTGTTACAGACATTCTTGGCGGCAAAAAATATTTTGTCAGTTGTGGGCGTCATACTTGGCGCCAGATTTCTGACATTATTTAAGTCTTTATTTCATTCTGCTTCTGGTTTTCAGAGGCTTATTTTGTTTGCATTTTTTTTCCCATTCCTGAAACTGTCATTTAAGGAAATTGTTATTTTGCTTTATATGTTGTTTTTTCTCTTACATTTGCAAGATATCCCAAAAACTGTTCCTGTATCAGAAAATACTGTTGGATTCCTGATGACTGATATCAGTCCTACCAAAGCTAAGTTCATTTATTTTAATGTTATGAATTTTTATCTTTAGCTATGGTTTGTAATAAGTTATCATGATAAACTTTTACATGCAGAGTCCATTAGTATTTATGCATTATCTATTGCTATTCTTTTTACATCTAATGTACAAGATATACCTAGGAATTTATAAGAATATTGTTCTGATTCTATCCTAAAGGCTTTGTCTGCCATCCCGCCTTCTAATAAAATTTATAGGTCTTTTTTATACTTCTCATTTAGTTGATGAATTTTCAAATGACCGACAACATACTGAATTATCCTTCTCTGATGATGTTTTATCTCACAATACCAAAAGCAAGATGAGAAGGTCAGTCACATAAACAGTAAAGATGATGCAAAGAAACTTTTTCATTCACACACCGCAGCAACTTGAGTTACGGCGTACCCAGAGCAAGTGTACATAGAACTGTAGTTTCATTCACACACCGCAGCAACTTGAGTTACCGCGTACCCAGAGCAAGTGTACATAGAACTGTAATCTGTATGCAATATAGATAGTCAGTTGATACAGTCTCACCTCTGACTTCCACCCGGGGAGCTTTATAAATTCAGCAGGATCTTCGAGGTGAAACCGATGAATGTATACACCTCCACTGTGATCTGTATCTCCGTATCTCGTCCACCGCTACCCGGCACTTTTCCAGAGGCACTGTGTTTCTGTGCCCACCAGGGGGCGTGTCCAACTTACAACAGATGATCCTCCAACCGGATAGCTTAGACAGGTACCACGCACGCCATCACTCAAACGCCTCCACTTGGAATCCTCCAATCCTCAGGTTGCCTTCCATTGCGCCTCTTTGTACGGACCAATACTAGGGCTCCACTGGGCTTTCTGCGTTCTGTGATCAGCGTTCAGCGTAGTAATGTTACTAAATGCTCTGGGGATAATTTGCAGCAAGCAATGCAGGGACACTAGCGCTCTCAGGGCAAGGAGATCCACCACAAAAAAGAGAAAATAGAGCGCTAGCGTAAATAAAACATAACCTTTATTTTGGTTATTAAAAACAGCACATATAGTCAAATCAAATGGATAGAGATGGGATACCTCTGGCTGGCAGGCTTACGCGTTTCGGCATAGCCGTAATCATAGCATACTATGCCAGCCACAGGTGTGCATTATATACAAAATTAGGAACAACACCATTGGTTAAAAGGACATATCATTAAGAGCAACACGCCCAGAGGAATTTACTTTTAACCCCCCATGTTCCGGAGGTGAAAAAACAGAATTAGTTCTTTAATAACATACTCAATCTATGTAGTTATTTAAGAAACACATAAAAATACACAATAGATAAATCACCAATCACAAGTGTTGTGCAAGCTCTCAGTCTCAGTTTATCTCGTCATGTTTGTAACCTATAGTAACGGTCTTCTGTTTAAATAGATTATAATGTTGTATACATAAGTGCAAATGTTTACTATCGTCACTGTGGGCTAAGATAGTGTGAATATAATAATCTCAGGGTATATCAGACAAGTGTGTTATAATGGCATATTTCTAGAGACAATTAGTATATTTTAATGTCTCATAGTCTATGTATCAGCACACATGAGGACATTGGAAATTGTAACTATAGACCACTGAAATATATATACATATAAAACTCCTTGCAATAGAGCATTTACCTGCATACAGGCCCTATCCAACGTTTGATGCCGTTAAAGGTTGGGGGGACATTATTCCCAATAATTTATAAGGTCGAACTCTGAGTTCAGGCCTTTTGGTATTCTGGTATCCATTTTTAGGATCCACAACATTTCCCTTTTAGATAGGGTTACTCCACGGTCACCCCCTCTTTTTGGTCTAGGAACCATATCTATTGGTTGCCATGAAAAACAAGTAAGATCTTTTTTATGAATGTGAGCAAAATGATGTACCACAGGGGTGGTCGCTTTGCCTACTCTAATGGTAGACAAGTGCTCAATTATTCTTGTTCTAATATCCCTAGTGGTGAGCCCAATGTACTGTTTTCCACATATTGTGCAGGTTACACAGTAGATGACGAAAGTAGATGTACAATTGAGGCAAAAGTTAATCTCATAGGTCTTCCCTGTTGTAGTGGAGGTAAAGTGTTCTGACACAGTTAGATAATCACATGCTCCACACCTTGAACTTCCACATTTATAGGAGCCTTTACAACTAAGCCAGGCACTCCCCTGGGTGATGGTCTTTGGTAGAACTGTTGGGGACAATATGTTACCTAAGCTCTTGTTTCATCGATATGAGCATCTAAGCCCTTCCTTGACACATTGTGTAAGTCTATCATCTGCTATTAACATACCAAAATAGTATTTGACGATTTTGCATACTTCTTCATATTGCGCACTGTATTCAGTGACAAATGTGACTCCCTTCTGGGTCTTCCCATTTACCTGGGTTGGTTTATCCCTTAACAAATCACGTCTGTCTATTCTGTCCACCTCTCTTTGTGCCCTATTAATTACTTTTCTTGGGTAGCCTCTCTGGGACAAACGTTTCCTTACTTCCATCATTTGAGTGGCACTTTCATTGGCCTCGGAACAATTCCGTTTAGCCCTTATGAGTTGCCCCTTAGCTATGGCATACGGCACATGTCTGGGGTGGCAGCTCTTGGCATGCAGTAGTGAGTTGCCTGATATAGGTTTTCTATATAGGCTTGTCTCAACTCGGCCCTCGGGACTCCCACTCAGTACCACATCCAAAAAGTTAATTTTGGTCTGTTGAATTTCATTTGTAAATTTTAGACCAATATCATTGTCATTGAGTTTCCCTAGAAACTTCTCTAGATCATCATAGCCGCCATCCCAGATAAGGATTAGATCATCTATAAAGCGCTGGTAGAAGGTAATACAACCACGGAGGGGGTTCTTATCTCCAAAGATGTGGGACAGCTCCCACCAACCCATAAATAGGTTGGCGTAGGAGGGGGCAAACTTGGCCCCCATAGCTGTCCCACATATCTGGAGATAGAACACACCCTCAAATTCAAAAAAGTTATGAGTTAACAAGAACTCAGCCACTTGCAATACATATCTCTGAAAACCTTCAGTAAGGGAGGACCAACCCCTGAGGAAGAACGATATGGCTTCCAATCCCTTTGAATGGGGAATGGAAGAATAAAGGGCTGTGACATCTATGGTGACCCACAGGTTACTTTCCTCCACCCATGCAACATCATTTATTAGATTCATGAGATGTTTAGTGTCTCTGAGGTAACTCGGGAGGGCTTCAACAAATGGATGTAAAATCATATCCAGCCATTGGGACAGTCGTTCAAAGAGAGACCCTATACCACTCACTATAGTTCGTCCCCTCACATCTGTGAGGGACTTATGCACCTTAGGTAGATGATGGAATACTGAAGTGACCGGATGTTCCACAAATATATATGACATAGTGTCCTGATCAATAAAGCCATTTTCCATTCCATCATCTAAAAGGTGCATAAGTTCCCTCTTGAACCGACATGTGGGGTTCGTGGTTAGAACTGAATAGCATTGTCTATCATTCAGTTGGCGCATTGCTTCATTGACATATTGCGCCCTATTCATCACCACCACTGAACCACCCTTGTCCGCATTTTTTATGACCAGATCATGGTTATTGGCCAGGGAGGACAGTGCTTCCCTCTCAATTTTACTCAAATTATTTGAAGTGTTGTTACTAGCAGAGTCAGCTAGGAGCTTAAGATCACGCTCCACTCTCTTGTAGAAGTTTTCAATTATATTCCCCCTACTTTGTATTGTCTAGAATTTTGAAGGACGTTTTAAACTTTTTGCTTTGCTAGTGCTTTGCACAGTTTCAAGTCCCTCACTTTCCAACATAACAGTGTTTAGTGAAACCAAGTCACATGATTCTGGAAAACTAAGATCAGTGTTCAAGTTAGTGGTGACCCATTTTGTACCCTCCTCTTCACAAAAAGACATAGTATCATTACCTGAAAAATGACCTTTTAATGTTACATTTCGGATTAACCGATTTATATAAATGATTGTATGAAAAAGATTGAAATTCACAGTTGGTACAAAACCCAAACCTAGACTTAATACACGTATCTGGGCATCTGTTAATACTATGTCTGAGAGATTTATAACACATGTCATTTGTATTTTGTTTGATTCCTCGTTTCCCTCAACCTGTATCCTGACTTCTGCTGGCCTGTTGCCCCTCCCCCTCTGTCTGGGTTGCTCTGGGGCAAGGAAAAAACCTGTTGCAAATGCTCTTGCCCAATATCTGAATTGGTCGGTTTAGCTAGTCCGCCTCTTAATTCTGTTAATTCCTTGGCTGGTTCACTAGCTTTGTACTTACTTCCTGTCTCCCTCTGTCCATTACTTTGATTAGAGATTATATTTCTGTGTGTTGTTGTATGGGTATTTATAGGCTCAACTGGGCTATTTTTCAGAATGCCTCTAGGTGTTATAGCCTCATCCCCACTAGCACTGTCCCCTGATTCTGCCTCAGTGTCAGAAAAAGTCACTTGAGTCTGTCTCTTACCTCTCCTATTACGTCTCCCTCTACTGCGGTTCTGTTGTCTGCGAACCTGGGTTCGTTTTGTCCGATTCCACACATAAACTGAATCTGTGTCATAGTCTGTCTGGTCACGTATGTATTTATTATGCTTTATATCAATAACTGATTTCTTGGCCTCAACAATAGTGTTTCTCAAAACCATGTTAAATCTACCATAATCTGTATCATTTCTTCTAGAATTGAGTTTTGTTTGTATTTCAATTTCAATAACATTAATCTCACAGAGCATTCTGTTAATATCATGTTCCAAGCTTTTATAAATTCAGAGTCATTTGTATCAAATGTAGGATATTTGTTAGTTCGTAATCCTCTTGGGACAATACACAACTCAATATATTTGTTCATAGACCAGATGTCCCATTGTAACTTTATTTCTCTGATTTTAAGCTTTTCCATGTCATCAACAAGTTCCCCTAAAGAGGAATAAGCTTTGTCAGTTGAAAATATCCTGGAAAGTTCTGTATCCGGTTCACCCCCAGTCTCTATCGGTTGTAATGAAAAATATTGAGTGACCATACCATTGTCCATATTAGAGTCCCCCTGCATGTTCAGAGCTGACCTCTCTATAGCGCTGCCCAGATGCGCTAAAAAATACACAATACCAAAAGCAAGATGAGAAGGTCAGTCACATAAACAGTAAAGATGATGCAAAGAAACTTTTTCATTCACACACCGCAGCAACTTGAGTTACGGCGTACCCAGAGCAAGTGTACATAGAACTGTAATCTGTATGCAATATAGATAGTCAGTTGATACAGTCTCACCTCTGACTTCCACCTGGGGAGCTTTATAAATTCAGCAGGATCTTCGAGGTGAACCCGATGAATGTATACACCTCCACTGTGATCTGTATCTCCGTATCTCGTCCACCGCTACCCGGCACTTTTCCAGAGGCACTGTGTTTCCGCGCCCACCAGGGGGGCGTGTCCAACTTACAACAGATGATCCTCCAACCGGATAGCTTAGACAGGTACCACGCACGCCATCACTCAAACGCCTCCACTTGGAATCCTCCAATCCTCAGGTTGCCTTCCGTCTCGCCTCTTTGTACGGACCAATACTAGGGCTCCACTGGGCTTTCTGCGTTCTTTGATCAGCGTTCAGCGTAGTAATGTTACTAAATGCTCTGGGGATAATTTGCAGCAAGCAATGCAGGGACACTAGCGCTCTCAGGGCAAGGAGATCCACCACAAAAAAGAGAACATAGAGCGCTAGCGTAAATAAAACATAACCTTTATTTTGGTTATTAAAAACAGGACATATAGTCAAATCAAATGGATAGAGATGGGATACCTCTGGCTGGCAGGCTTACGCGTTTCGGCATAGCTGTAATCATAGCATACTATGCCAGCCACAGGTGTGCATTATATACAAAATTAGGAACAACACCTGAACGATAGACAATGCTATTCAGTTCTAACCACAAACCCCACATGTCGGTTCAAGAGGGAACTTATGCACCTTTTAGATGATGGAATGGAAAATGGCTTTATTGATCAGGACACTATGTCATATATATTTGTGGAACATCCGGTCACTCCAGTATTCCATCATCTACCTAAGGTGCATAAGTCCCTCACAGATGTGAGGGGACGACCTATAGTGAGTGGTATAGGGTCTCTCTTTGAACGACTGTCCCAATGGCTGGATATGATTTTACATCCATTTGTTGAAGCCCTCCCGAGTTACCTCAGAGACACTAAACATCTCATGAATCTAATAAATGATGTTGCATGGGTGGAGGAAAGTAACCTGTGGGTCACCATAGATGTCACAGCCCTTTATTCTTCCATTCCCCATTCAAAGGGATTGGAAGCCATATCGTTCTTCCTCAGGGGTTGGTCCTCCCTTACTGAAGGTTTTCAGAGATATGTATTGCAAGTGGCTGAGTTCTTGTTAACTCATAACTTTTTTGAATTTGAGGGTGTGTTCTATCTCCAGAGATGTGGGACAGCTATGGGGGCCAAGTTTGCCCCCTCCTATGCCAACCTATTTATGGGTTGGTGGGAGCTGTCCCACATATTTGGAGATAAGAACCCCCTCCGTGGTTGTATTACCTTCTACGACGCTTTATAGATGATCTAATCCTTATTTGGGATGGCGGCTATGATGATCTAGACAAGTTTCTAGGGAAACTCAATGACAATGATATTGGTCTAAAATTTACAAATGAAATTCAACAGACCAAAATTAACTTTTTGGATGTGGTACTGAGTGGGAGTCCCGAGGGCCGAGTTGAGACAAGCCTATATAGAAAGCCTATATCAGGCAACTCACTACTGCATGCCAAGAGCTGCCACCCCAGACATGTGCCGTATGCCATAGCTAAGGGGCAACTCCTAAGGGCTAAACAGAATTGTTCTGAGGCCAATGAATGTGCCACTCAAATGATGGAAGTAAGGAAACGTTTGTCCCAGAGAGGCTACCCAAGAAAAGTAATTAATAGGGCACAAAGAGAGGTGGACAGAATAGACAGACGTGATTTGTTAAGGGATAAACCAACCCAGGTAAATGGGAAGACCCAGAAGGGAGTCACATTTGTCACTGAATACAGTGCGCAATATGAAGAAGTATGCAAAATCGTCAAATACCATTTTGGTATGTTAATAGCAGACGACAGACTTACACAATGTGTCAAGGAAGGGCCTAGATGCTCATATCGACGAAACAAGAGCTTAGGTAACATATTGTCCCCAACAGTTCTACCAAAGACCATCACCCAGGGGAGTGCCTGGCTTAGTTGTAAAGGCTCCTATAAATGTGGAAGTTCAAGGTGTGGAGCATGTGATTATCTAACTGTGTCAGAACACTTTACCTCCACTACAACAGGGAAGACCTATGAGATTAACTTTTGCCTCAATTGTACATCTACTTTCGTCATCTACTGTGTAACCTGCACAATATGTGGAAAACAGTACATTGGGCTCACCACTAGGGATATTAGAACAAGAATAATTGAGCACTTGTCTACCATTAGAGTAGGCAAAGCGACCACCCCTGTGGTACATCATTTTGCTCACATTCATAAAAAAGATCTTACTTGTTTTTCATGGCAACCAATAGATATGGTTCCTAGACCAAAAAGAGGGGGTGACCGTGGAGTAACCCTATCTAAAAGGGAAATGTTGTGGATCCTAAAAATGGATACCAGAATACCAAAAGGCCTGAACTCAGAGTTCGACCTTATAAATTATTGGGAATAATGTCCCCCCAACCTTTAACGGCATCAAACGTTGGATAGGGCCTGTATGCAGGTGAATGCTCTATTGCAAGGAGTTTTATATGTATATATATTTCAGTGGTCTATAGTTACAATTTCCAATGTCCTCATGTGTGCTGATACATAGACTATGAGACATTAAAATATACTAATTGTCTCTAGAAATATGCCATTATAACACACTTGTCTGATATACCCTGAGATTATTATATTCACACTATCTTAGCCCACAGTGACGATAGTAAACATTTGCACTTATGTATACAACATTATAATCTATTTAAATAGAAGACCGTTACTGTGGGTTACAAACATGACGAGATAAACTGAGACTGAGAGCTTGCACAACACTTGTGATTGGTGATTTATCTATTGTGTATTTTTATGTGTTTCTTAAATAACTACATAGATTGAGTATGTTATTAAAGAACTAATTCTGTTTTTTCACCTCCGGAACATGGGGGGTTAAATGTAAATTCCTCTGGGCGTGTTGTTCTTAATGATATGTCCTTTTAACCAATGGTGTTGTTCCTAATTTTGTATATAATGCACACCTGTGGCTGGCATAGTATGCTATGATTAAGGCTATGCCGAAACGCGTAAGCCTGCCAGCCAGAGGTATCCCATCTCTATCCATTTGATTTGACTATATGTCCTGTTTTTAATAACCAAAATAAAGGTTATGTTTTATTTACGCTAGCGCTCTATGTTCTCTTTTTTGTGGTGGATGTTTTATCTCATTCAGAATATACTTCATCAGATATTGACACTAACAAATCTATTTTTTTACTTTTAAATAGAGTACATTCGTTCTTTGTTGAAAGGGTGTTGATTATATTGGATATTGAGGAGACTAGTTCTTTTTGATTTTAAGACTAGCTAACATTTAAGTTCTGCTTATTAACCTCCTGTGGTTTCTTCAGAGGTTTTTGTTTCAGTTCCTGATACTAAGGAATGGAATAGGCCTGGGACTTCTTTTATTCCTTCTTTAAGGTTTTTAAATTGTATCCTTTGCCGGCAGTTAGTTTAGAGTTTTGGGGAAAGATCCCCAAAGTTAATGGGGCTATCTCTACTCTTGCTAAACATACTACTATTCCTTTAGAAAATAGTATTTATTTTTTAAGTTCCTTCAGATGGGAAACTTGTATTTTATTTAAGGAAAATTATTTTATTTTCAGGTCCTTTTCTTAGGCCTGCAATTTATTTGGCTGATGTTGCAACTGCTTCAACTTTCTGGTTGGATACTTTAGTGCAACAAGTATCGGATTATGATTTGTTTAGCATTGTTAAGTTGATCAACATGCTAATAATTTCATTTGTGTCGTAATTTTTTTGATATTTTCACAATTGAGGTTAAATCTATGTCTTTAGCTATTTTAGCTAGAAGAACTTTGTTACTTAAATCTTGGAATGCTAATTTGATTTCTAAAATCCATATTTCTTTTTTTCCAAGGTAATCAATTTTTTGGTTCACTATTGGATTCAATTCTTTCAACTGTTACTCTGGGGAATGGAGTTTTTTTGCTTCAAGATTAAGTTCTAACAGTAAATCTTAAGATTATATTAGTTTTTGTTCTTAATAAGGAACGGAATCCTAATTCTTCCCCAAGTAACATGTTTATAATTGGAAGCTTTCTTCAACATGGAATGAATTTAAGCCATTTAAAAGATCAAGTCAGCCTCTAAATTTGCATGTAGGTGCGGCTCTTATTCCAGCTTAACTGGTAAGGGGCAGGTTAAGTCTTTTTTAAATTTGTTTGGTTCAATTCGGTCCAAACTTCTTAGATTTGGGTACAGAATAGGATTCAGAGTAAAACCACCTGTGAGAAGTCTTTTTCTCTCTAGCATATTCCAGCTATTACAGTAAGGCTCACACTTTCCTGAAGTGTGTTTTTAGACCTGTGTGTATTGGGTACTTGTGAAGCGCGGCTGGTCACCCGTTGGGGTCTCAAGGCACAGCTCAGACCTGGAGTTATCTGGGGTATTCATACCAGTTCCATTTCAGGAACGGGGTTTGGGGTTTTGTTCAAAACTATTCATTGTCCCAAAGATAGAAAATCTTTTTGAATTGTCATATAAGAGTACCATCTTTCAGAATGGCGTTTATATGGTCTATTCTGCCTTTTGGTCAGCAAGGGCATTATTAGTTTACAATAGATGCATATCTTCATATTCTGTTTTCATTCAGATTATTTTCATTTTCTGAGATTCTCTTTTTTTGACAAGCATTACCAATTTGTTGCTTTTCCTTCTGGCCTAGCGACAGCTCTAAGAATCTTTTCAAGGTTCTCAGTGTTTCCTTATTTGGACAATCTAGTGGTACTTGCTCAGTCTTTTCGTTCTGCAGAATCTCATACGATTCAGCTTTTGTTGCTTCTTCTAAGACATGGTTGGAGGATCTTTTTATCAAAAGCTCCTTGATTCCTCAGGCAAGGGTCACCTTTTTTAGGTTTCCAGAAAGATTGTGTCAATGTCTTTGTCTCTAACAGACAAGAGACAATTATATTGGGTTCAGTTTGTCGGAACCTTCAGTCTCTATTATTTCCTTCAGTAGCTATATGCATGGAAGTTTTAGGTCTCATGGCTGCAGCATTGGATTTGATTCCCTTTGCACATTTTCATATGAAACCTTTCCAGTTTTTTATGCTGAATTAATGGTGCAGAGATTATTCTAGGATATCACTTTTAATATCTTTTGAATCCCAATGTTCAACTATCTTTGACTTGGTGGTTAGATCACCATCATATAGTTCTATGGGTCTCTTCGGTTCATCCAACCTGGACTATGATCACAACAGATGCTAGTCTTTTAGGTTGGGAGGCTGTCTGGGGATCTCTGTCAGCACAAGGGGTTTGGAAATCTCAAGAGGCGAGATTACCATTCAATATTTTGGAACGCCATGCGTTTCTCAGAGTTCTTCAGTTCTGGCTTCTTTTTGAAGAGAGAGACATTTATTGTTTTTCAGACAGACAATGTCACAACTGTGGCGTATGTCAATCATCAGGGTGGGACTCTCAGTCCTTAGGCTGTGAAAGAAGTATCTCGGACACTTGCTTGGGCTAAATCCAGTTCCTATCTAATTTCTGCGGTCCATATCCCAGGTATAGACAATGGGGAACCGGATTATCTTTGTCAATCAAGCTTTACATCCGGGAGAATGGTCTCTTCACCCAGATGTGTTTTTTCAAATTGTTCAGATGTGTGGGCTTCCAGAAATAGATCTGATGGCATCTCATCTAAACAAGAAACTTCCCTGGTACCTATTCAGGTCCGGGGATCCTCAGGCGGAAGCAGTGTATGCATTGACACTTCCTTGGAGTTATCAACCTGCCTATATTTTTCCGCCTCTGGTTCTTTTTTTAAGAGTGATTTTCAAAATCATCATGGAGCAATCGTTTGTGCTGCTGGTGGCTCCAGCATGGCCGCTCAGGTTTTGGTATATGGTTCTTGTCCAGTTGCCAACCTTGGTCACTTCCATTAAGGCCAGACCTTATATCTTGAGATTCTTCTTTTCCGTCAGGAACTCAAATTATTAAATTTGATGATATGGAAATTAAACGCTAAGTGCTTAGTCATAGAGGTTTCTCTGACTCAGTGATTAATACTATGTTGTAGGCTTGTAAATCTGTATCTAGAAAGATTTATTATCGAGTTTGGAAGACTTACATCTCATGATGCTCTTCTCATAAATTCTCTTGGCATTCTTTTAGAATTCCTAGGATTTTACAGTTTCTTCAGGATGGTTTGGATAAGGTTTTGTCTGCAAGTTCCTTGAAAGGACAACTCTCTGCTCTTTCTGTGCTGTTTCACAGAAAAATTGCTAATCTTCCTGATATTCATTGTTTTGTTCAGGCTTTGGTTCGTATCAAGCCTGTCATTAAGCCAATTTCTCCAACATTGGTGTGTCCGGTCCACAGCGTCATCCATAACTTGTGGGAATATTCTGGGGAGTTCTGTTTGTGAGAGGAGTATGATTTTAGCAGCAGTAACTAAAATCGATTGCTGTTCCCACACATGACTGTTGAGATGAGATAACTTCAGTTGGGGGGAGCAGTTGGCAGACTTTTCTGCTTAAGGTATGACTAGCCATATTTCTAACAAGACTGTGTAATGCTGGAAGGCTGTCATTTTTCCCCTCATGGGGATCGGTAAGCCATTTTCTTAGTCTCAAACAGAATAAAGGGCTTAATATGGGCTATAAAACTGGTAGACACTTTTATGGGCTAGATCGATTGCTTTATTTAGGCATTTTATACAGTTTGATGTTGAAATTCACACTTTATAACTTTGGGGAATGTTTTTTTACGTCAGGCACTGGTTTAGACACCTTCTCAGTCAGGAAGGGCCTTCTCTGTAGTAGGCAGAGCCTCATTTTCGCGCCATTACTGCGCAGTTACTTTTGAGAGCAATACATGCAGCTGCATGTGTGTGGGTCTGGAATTAGTTGAAAAGGTTCCTAGAAGGCTTCATTTGGTATCGTATACTCCCCTGGGTTTGGTGAAGTCGCAGCAAAGGCTGGGGCTGGGACTGTAAGGGGGTTAAAACTGTAAAAGGCTCCGGTTTCCACATTCTAAGGGTTAACAGCCTGAAATTTGGGGTGCAATGCTTTGAATGCTTTAAGACAAAATTTGGTTAAAATTGAACAATTCCTTCATAGTTTTTCACATATTCAGTAATAAAGTGTGCCCTGTTTAAAATTTAAAGAGACAGTAACGGTTTTGTTTTAAAACGTTTTTTGTACTTTATTGACAAGTTTAAGCCTGTTTAACATGTCTGTGCCTTCAGATAGACTATGTTCTGTGTGTATGGAAGCCAAAGTATCTCCCCCTTCAAATATGTGTGATAATTGTGCCATAGCGTCCAAACAAAGTAAGGACAGTACTGCCACAGATAGTAAAGTTGCCCAAGATGATTCATCAGATGAAGGGAGTAGACATAGTTCTACATCATCTCCTTCTGTGTCTACACCAGTTTTGCCCACGCAGGAGACCCCTAGTACTTCTAGCGCGCCAATGCTTGTTACTATGCAACAATTGACAGCAGTAATGGATAACTCCATAGCAAATATTTTATCCAAAATGCCTGCATTTCAGAGAAAGCGCGATTGCTCTGTTTTAAACACTGTAGAGCAGGAGGGCGCTGATGATAATTGCTCTGTCATACCCTCACACCAATCTGAAGTGGCTATGAGGGAGGTTTTGTCAGATGGGGAAATTTCTGATTCAGGAAGAATTTCTCAGCAGGCAGAACCTGATGTTGTGACATTTAAATTTAAATTAGAGCATCTCCGCGCACTGCTTAAGGAGGTGCTATCTACTCTGGATGATTGTGACAACTTGGTCATCCCAGAAAAATTGTGCAAGATGGACAAGTTCCTAGAGGTCCCGGTGCACCCCGACGCTTTTCCAATACCCAAGCAGGTGGCGGACATAGTGAATAAGGAGTGGGAGAAGCCTGGCATACCTTTTGTCCCTCCTCCTATATTTAAGAAATTATTTCCTATGGTCGACCCCAGAAAGGACTTATGGCAAACAGTCCCTAAGGTCGAGGGGGCAGTTTCTACACTAGCCAAACGCACGACCATTCCTATTGAGGACAATTGTGCTTTCAAAGATCCTATGGATAAAAAATTGGAGGGTTTGCTTAAAAAGATTTTTGTACAGCAAGGTTACCTCCTTCAACCTATTTTGTGTATTATTCCTGTCACTACAGCAGCGTGGTTCTGGTTCGAAGAACTAGAAAAGTCGCTCAGTAGAGAGACTCCGTATGAGGAGGTTATGGACAGAATTCACGCACTTAAGTTAGCTAATTCCTTTATTTTAGATGCCGCTTTGCAGTTAGCTAGATTAGCGGCGAAAAATTCAGGGTTTGCAATTGCGGCGCGCAGAGCGCTCTGGCTAAAATCTTGGTCAGCGGATGTATCTTCCAAGACAAAATTGCTTAATATCCCTTTCAAAGGTAAGACCCTCTTTGGGCCAGAATTGAAAGAGATTATTTCAGATATCACTGAGGGTAAGGGCCATGCCCTCCCACAAGATAGGCCTTTCAAGGCTAAGAATAAGTCCAATTTTCGTTCCTTTCGCAATTTCAGGAACGGACCGGCCTCCAACTCTGCAGCCTCTAGACAAGAGGGTAATGCTTCCCAGACCAAACCAGCTTGGAAACCGATGCAAGGCTGGAACAAGGGTAAACAGGCCAAGAAACCTGCTGCTGCTACCAAGACAGCATGAAGGGGTAGCCCCCGATCCGGGACCGGATCTAGTAGGGGGCAGACTCTCTCTCTTTGCTCAGGCCTGGGCAAGAGATGTTCAGGATCCCTGGGCACTAGAAATAGTTTATCTTCAAACCAAATAAAGAGACAGGCATTCTTACATTGTGTAGAGGACCTGTTAAAAATGGGAGTGATACACCCAGTTCCAACTGTGGAACAAGGACTGGGGTTTTACTCAAATCTGTTTGTAGTTCCCAAAAAAGAGGGAACCTTCAGACTAATTCTGGATTTAAAGATTCTAAACAAATTTCTCAGAGTGCCATCATTCAAAATGGAAACTATTCGAACGATTCTACCTACAATCCAGGAGGGTCAATTTATGACTACCGTGCATCTAAAGGATGCGTATCTACATATTCCTATCCACAAAGATCATCATCAGTTCCTAAGGTTCGCCTTTCTGGACAAACATTACCAGTTTGTAGCTCTCCCATTCGGGCTAGCCACTGCTCCAAGGATTTTCACAAAGGTACTCGGGTCCCTTCTAGCGGTTCTAAGACCAAGGGGCATTGCAGTGGCACCTTACTTGGACGACATTCTAATAAAAGCGTTGTCTCTTTCAAAGGCAAAGGCTCACACAGACATCGTTCTGGCCTTTCTCAGATCTCACGGGTGGAAGGTGAACATAGAAAAGAGTTCCCTGTCTCCGTCAACAAGAGTTCCCTTCTTGGGGACAATAATAGATTCTTTAGAAATGAAGATTTTCCTGACAGATGTCCGAAAGTCAAAGCTTCTAAACGCTTGTCAAGTTCTTCACTCTGTTCTACGGCCTTCCATAGCTCAGTGCATGGAAGTAGTAGGGTTGATGGTTGCAGCAATGGACATAGTTCCTTTTGCGCAAATTCATCTAAGACCATTACAACTGTGCATGCTGAAACAGTGGAATGGGGACTATACAGACTTGTCTCCAGTGATTCAAGTAGATCAGAAGACCAGAGACTCACTCCGTTGGTGACTGACCCAGGATCACCTGTCCCAGGGAATGAGCTTCCGCAGACCAGAGTGGGTCATCATCACGACCGACGCCAGTCTATTAGGCTGGGGCGCGGTCTGGGATTCCCTGAAAGCTCAGGGTCTATGGTCCAGGGAAGAGTCCCTTCTCCTGATAAACATTCTGGAACTGAGAGCGATATTCAATGCTCTCAGGGCTTGGTCTCAACTAGCAAAGGCCAGATTCATAAGATTCCAATCAGACAACATGACGACTGTTGCTTACATCAATCATCAGGGGGGAACAAGGAGTTCCCTGGCAATGAGAGAGGTGACCAAAATCATCAAATGGGCGGAGGATCACTCCTGCCACCTATCTGCGATCCACATCCCAGGAGTGGAAAACTGGGAGGCGGATTATCTGAGTCGTCAGACCTTCCATCCGGGGGAGTGGGAACTCCACCTGGAGGTATTTGCCCAATTGACCCAATTATGGGGCATTCCAGACATGGATCTGATGGCGTCTCGTCAGAACTTCAAGGTTCCTTGCTACGGGTCCAGATCCAGGGATCCCAAGGCGACTCTAGTGGATGCATTAGTGGCGCCTTGGACCTTCAACCTAGCTTATGCGTTTCCACCGTTCCCTCTCATTCCCAGGCTGGTAGCCAGGATCAAACAGGAGAAGGCCTCGGTGATTTTGATAGCTCCTGCGTGGCCACGCAGGACTTGGTATGCAGACCTGGTGAATATGTCATTGGCTCCACCATGGAAGCTACCTTTGAGACAGGATCTTCTAGTACAAGGTCCATTCGAACATCCAAATCTAGTTTCTCTCCAGCTGTGATAGATACTCTGGTACAAGCCAGAAAACCTGTGAAAGATTTACCATAAAATATGGAAAACATATATCTGTTGGTGTGAATCCAAGGGATTCTCATGGAGTAAGATTAAAATTCCTAGGATCCTTTCCTTTCTCCAAGAAGGTTTGGATAAGGGATTATCAGCGAGTTCTCTAAAAGGACAGATTTCTGCTTTATCTGTCTTGTTACACAAACGACTGGCAGCTGTGCCAGATGTTCAAGCTTTTGTTCAGGCTTTGGTCAGGATCAAGCCTGTTTACAGACCTTTGACTCCTCCCTGGAGTCTAAATTTAGTTCTTTCAGTTCTTCAAGGGGTTCCGTTTGAACCCTTACACTCCATAGATATCAAGTTGTTATCTTGGAAAGTTCTGTTTTTGGTTGCTATTTCTTCTGCGAGAAGAGTTTCTGAATTATCTGCTCTGCAGTGTAATCCGCCCTATCTGGTGTTTCATTCAGATAAGGTTGTTTTACGTACTAAACCTGGTTTCCTTCCAAAAGTTGTTTCAAACAAGAAAATTAACCAGGAAATAGTTGTGCCTTCTTTGTGCCCGAATCCAGTTTCAAAGAAGGAACGTTTTGTTACACAATTTAGATGTAGTCCGTGCTTTAAAGTTCTATTTAGAAGCAACAAAGGATTTCAGACAAACGTCTTCTCTGTTTGTCGTTTATTCTGGCAAGAGGAGAGGTCAAAAAGCTACTGCTACCTCTCTTTCCTTTTGGCTGAAAAGCATCATCCGATTGGCTTACGAGACTGCCGGACGGCAGCCTCCTGAACGAATCACAGCTCACTCTACTAGGGCTGTGGCTTCCTCATGGGCCTTCAAGAACGAGGCTTCTGTTGATCAGATATGTAAGGCAGCGACTTGGTCTTCTCTGCACACTTTTGCCAAATTCTACAAATTTGATACTTTTGCTTCTTCGGAGGCTATTTTTGGGAGAAAGGTTTTGCAAGCCGTGGTGCCTTCTGTTTAGGTAACCTGATTGGCTCCCTCCCTTCATCCGTGTCCTAAAGCTTTGGTATTGGTTCCCACAAGTTATGGATGACGCCGTGGACCGGACACACCAATGTTGGAGAAAACAGAATTTATGCTTACCTGATAAATTACTTTCTCCAACGGTGTGTCCGGTCCACGGCCCGCCCTGGTTTTTTAATCAGGTTTGATAAATTTCTTTCTTTAACTACAGTCACCACGGCACCCTATAGTTTCTCCTTTTTTTTTCTCCTGTCCGTCGGTCGAATGACTGGGGAGGCGGAGCCTGGGAGGGACTATATGGACAGCTTTTGCTGTGCTCTTTGCCATTTCCTGTTGGGGAGGAGAATATTCCCACAAGTTATGGATGACGCCGTGGACCGAACACACCGTTGGAGAAAGTAATTTATCAGGTAAGCATAAATTCTGTTTTCTCCTCCTTGGAGTCTTAATTTGGTTCTGAGGGCTTAACAGGCTCTTCCGTTTGAGCATATGCATTCTTTGGACATTAAATTACTTTCATGGAAAGTATTGTTCCTTTTGGCCATCTCTTCTGCTTGAAGAGTTTTTTAATTATCTGCTCTTTCTTGTGAGTCTCCTTTTCTGATTTTTCATCAGGATAAGGCGGTTTTGCTGTCTTCATTTAAATTTTTACCTAAAGTTGTGAATTTTAACAACATCAGTAGAGAAATTATTGTCCCTTCCTTGTGTCCTAATCCTAAGAATTCTTTGGAAAGATCCTTACATTCTTTGGATGTGGTAAGAGCTATGAAATATTATGTTGAAGCTACTAAGATTTCAGAAAGACTTCTAGTCTATTTGTTATCTTTTCTGGTTTTAGGAAAGGTCAGATAGCTTCTGCCATTTCTTTGGCATCTTGGTTAAAGCTTTTGATTCATCATGCTTATTTGGAGTCGGGTTAATCCCCGCCTCAGAGGATTACGGCTCATTCTACTAAGTCAGTTTCTACTTCCTGGGCTTTTAAGAATGAAGCTTCTGTTGTTCAGATTTGCAAAGCAACAACTTGGTCTTCTTTGCATACTTTTACTAAATTCTACCATTTTGATGTCTTCTCTTCTTCAGAAGCAGTTTTTGGTAGAATAGTACTTCAGGCAGCTGTTTCAGTTTGATTCTTCTGCTTATAATTTCAGTTTTTTTCAATAAAAAAATTAATACTTTTGATTTGGGTTGTGGATTAATTTTTCAGCGGAATTGGCTGTCTTTATTTTTATCCCTCCCTCTCTAGTGACTCTTGCGTGGAGTTCCACATCTTGGGTATTTGCTATCCCATACGTCACTCGCTCATGGACTCTTGCCAATTACATGAAAGAAAACATAATTTATGTAAGAACTTACCTGATAAATTCATTTCTTTCATATTAGCAAGAGTCCATGAGGCCCGCCCTTTTTTGTGGTGGTTATGATTTTTTTGTATTAAGCACAATTATTCCAATTCTTTGTTGATGCTTTCGCTCCTTTCTTTATCACCCCACTTCTTGGCTATTCATTAAACTGAATTGTGGGTGTGGTGGGGGGTGTATTTATAGGCATTTTGAGGTTTGGGAAACTTTGCCCCTCCTGGTAGGATTGTATATCCCATACGTTACTAGCTCATGGACTCTTGCCAATATGAAAGAAATTAATTTATCAGGTACGTTCTTACATAAATTATGTTTTTTTTTTCTATTATTGAATTTGCTTTGTTCCTGTGATATTCTTTGTTGAAGAGATACCTAGGTAGGCTTCTGGAACACTACATGGCAGGAAACAGTGCTGCCATCTAATACACTAGAAATGGGCCGGCTCCTAAGCTTATGATCCTACTTTTCAACAAAAAAGAACGAAGAAAAATTCATAATAGAAGTAAATAAGAAAGTTTTTTTTTAAATCACATGCTCTATTTGAATCATGAAAGAAAGAAAAAATTGGTTTCATATCCCTTTAAAGGCAGCGCTCTTACAAGGAGGATATCCCTTCCTCTTGAGAAAGTGTCTGTGATACAAACAAACTTAGAGGTTGGTTGTTCCAAGATGCTTGCAGTAGTGAAGGACGTCTTAGCGCAGGTGATCGAAAATCCAGACCAGAGATGGCGTTTGCTGCGACACTAATCCGTTAGATAGGAGTGAGACTATGAAAAGAATTCTGGCATTATGGATTGTAGGACAGTTTTATCAAGGCAACATGAAACCCAAATGTATTATTTCACAAACAATTTTAAACAACTTTCCAATTTACTTTTGTTTTATTTATTTAAATCAGCAAATACATTTCAATATTTCAAAAGCTGCATAAACAGCAGTCATAGACAAAATTTGACATAATATCTCAAAAAGTGCTTAAGATAGTTTCAAATTGACAAGCAGGCAATATATACAAATCTAGATATATTTAGATAGACTATCTTAAAGGGACGTTAAACACTAGATAAATGCTAAATAGAAAGATGCATTCAAAGAAAAGATTTGTCTGAGAATAACGTGTAAATGTATTTTTTTAAAGTTTCATTAGATGTTAAAAATATTAATAAAATAATTGTAAAGTTTTAGTGTCTATAAACCAATGGGAGCTTCCATGTTGTAACTTAGGTAACCTTCTGTGCTGTAGCCAATTAGGGACAGTTATAAATAGGTCACTAGAGTGTGCAGCCAATGCCTGTATGGAATAGAACAGTGTTCTGCACTTCCATTTCTAACAGATTAGAAATCTGACACAATTTCAGAATTTAATTACAGGAAATGGGGACAAAACAAATAATGAAAGTATATTGCATTTTATTTTTATATATACAGGTGTATTTATATATATATATAAATATTTTGTCACTTGAGTTTTTAAATGGTGATAGAATATATGCCCAACAGAGTATTTTATTTATCATTAGTGTAAACCTTATTTCTTTCATGTAATTAGCAAGAGTCCATGAGCTAGTGACGTATGGGATATACATTCCTACCAGGAGGGGCAAAGTTTCCCAAACCTCAAAATGCCTATAAATACACCCCTCACCACACCCACAAATCAGTTTTACAAACTTTGCCTCCCGTGGAGGTGGTGAAGTAAGTTTGTGCTAGATTCTACGTTGATATGCGCTCCGCAGCAGGTTGGAGCCCGGTTTTCCTCTCAGCGTGCAGTGAATGTCAGAGGGATGTGAAGAGAGTATTGCCTATTTGAATTCAATGATCTCTTTCTATGGGGTCTATTTCATAGGCTCTCTGTTATCGGTCGTAGAGATTCATCTCTTACCTCCCTTTTCAGATCGACGATATACTCTTATATATACCATTACCTCTACTGATTCTCGTTTCAGTACTGGTTTGGCTTTCTACTACATGTAGATGAGTGTCCTGGGGTAAGTAAGTCTTATTTTTGTGACACTCTAAGCTATGGTTGGGCACTTTTATATAAAGTTCTAAATATTTGTGTTTAAACATTTATTTGCCTTGATTCAGGATGTTCAATATTCCTTATTTCAGACAGTCAGTTTCATTATTTGGTATAATGCATTTGAATAATCATTTTTTTCTTACCTTAAAATTTTAGTTTTTTCCCTGTGGGCTGTTAGGCTCGCGGGGGCTAAAAATGCTTCATTTTATTGCGTCATTCTTGGCGCAGACTTTTTTGGCGCAAAAAATTTTCTTTGTTATTTCCGGCGTCATACTTGTCACCGGAAGTTGTGTCATTTTTGACGTTTTTGCGCCAAAAGTGTCGGCGTTACCGGATGTGGCGTCATTTTTGGCGCTAAAAGCATTTAGGCGCCAAATAATGTGGGAGTCTTTTTTGGCGCTAAAAAATATGGGCGTCATTATTGTCTCCACATTATTTAAGTCTCATTGTTTATTTGCTTCTGGTTGCTAGAAGCTTGTTCACTGGCATTTTTTCCCATTCCTGAAACTGTCATTTAAGGAATTTGATCAATTTTGCTTTATATGTTGTTTTTTCTATTACATATTGCAAGATGTCTCAGATTGACCCTGAATCAGAAGACACTTCTGGAAAATCGCTGCCTGATGCTGGATCTACCAAAGTTAAGTGTATTTGCTGTAAACTTGTGGTATCTGTTCCTCCAGCTGTTGTTTGTAATGAATGTCATGACAAACTTGTTAATGCAGATAATATTTCCTTTAGTAATGTTACATTAACTGTTGCTGTTCCATCAACATCTAATACTCAGAGTGTTCCTGTTAACATAAGAGATTTTGTTTCTAAATCCATTAAGAAGGCTATGTCTGTTATTCCTCCTTCTAGTAAACGTAAAAGGTCTTTTAAAACTTCTCATTTTTCAGATGAATTTTTAAATGAACATCATCATTCTGATTCTGATAATGATTCCTCTGGTTCAGAGGATTCTGTTTCAGAGGTTGATGCTGATAAATCTTCATATTTATTCAAAATGGAATTTATTCGTTCTTTACTTAAAGAAGTCTTAATTGCATTAGAAATAGAGGAATCTGGTCCTCTTGATACTAAATCTAAACGTTTAAATAAGGTTTTTAAATCTCCTGTAGTTATTCCAGAAGTTTTTCCTGTCCCTGATGCTATTTCTGAAGTAATTTCCAGGGAATGGAATAATTTGGGTAATTAATTTACTCCTTCTAAACGTTTTAAGCAATTATATCCTGTGCCATCTGACAGATTAGAGTTTTGAGACAAAATCCCTAAGGTTGATGGGGCTATCTCTACTCTTGCTAAACGTACTACTATTCCTACGGCAGATAGTACTTCCTTTAAGGATCCTTTAGATAGGAAAATTGAATCCTTTCTAAGAAAAGCTTAGTTATGTTCAGGTAATCTTCTTAGACCTGCTATATCTTTAGCGGATGTTGCTGCAGCTTCAACTTTTTGGTTGGAAGCTTTAGCGCAACAAGTAACAGATCATAATTTTCATAGCATTGTTAATCTTCTTCAACATGCTAATAATTTTATTTGTGATACCATCTTTGATATCATTAGGGTTGATGTCAGGTATATGTCTCTAGCTATTTTAGCTAGAAGAGCTTTATGGCTTAAAACTTGGAATTCTGATATGTCTTCCCAGTCAACTTTACTTTTCCTTTCTTTCCAGGGTAATAAATTATTTGGTTCACAGTTGGATTCTATTATTTCAACTGTTACTGGGGGGAAAGGAACTTTTTTACCACAGGATAAAAAATCTAAAGGTAAATTTAGGTCTACTAATCGTTTTCGTTCCTTTCGTCACAATAAGGAACAAAAGCCTGATCCTTCCCCTACAGGAGCGGTATCAGTTTGGAAACCATCTCCAGTCTGGAATAAATCCAAGCCTTTTAGAAAGCCAAAGCCAGCTCCCAAGTCAACATGAAGGTGCGGCCCTCATTCCAGCCCAGCTGGTAGGGGGCAGATTACGATTTTTCAAAGAAATTTGGATCAATTCGATTCACAATCTTTGGATTCAGAACATTGTTTCACAAGGGTACAGAATAGGCTTCAAGATAAGGCCTCCTGTAAGAAGATTTTTTCTTTCCCGTGTCCCAGTAAATCCAGTGAAGGCTCAAGCATTTCTGAAATGTGTTTCAGATCTAGAGTTGGCTGGAGTAATTATGCCAGTTCCGGTTCTGGAACAGGGGCTGGGGTTTTACTCAAATTTCTTCATTGTACCAAAGAAAGAGAATTCCTTCAGACCAGTTCTGGATTTAAAAATATTGAATCATTATGTAAGGATACCAACATTCAAAATGGTTACTATAAGGACTATTCTGCCTTTTGTTCAGCAAGGGCATTATATGTCCACAATAGATTTACAGGATGCATATCTGCATATTCCGATTCATCCAGATCACTATCAGTTTCTGAGATTCTCTTTCCTAGACAAGCATTACCAGTTTGTGGCTCTGCCGTTTGGCCTAGCAACAGCTCCAAGGATTTTTACAAAGGTTCTCGGTGCCCTTCTGTCTGTAATCAGAGAACAGGGTATTGTGGTATTTCCTTATTTGGACGATATCTTGGTACTTGCTCAGTCTTCACATTTAGCAGAATCTCATACGAATCGACTTGTATTGTTTCTTCGAGAACATGGTTGGAGGATCAATTTACCAAAAAGTTCATTTATTCCTCAGACAAGGGTAACCTTTTTAGGTTTCCAGATAGATTCAGTGTCCATGACTCTGTCTCTGACAGACAAGAGACATCTAAAATTGGTTTCAGCTTGTCGAAACCTTCAGTCTCAATCATTCCCTTCGGTAGCCTTATGCATGGAAATTCTAGGTCTTATGACTGCTGCATCGGACGCGATCTCCTTTGCTCGTTTTCACATGCGACCTCTTCAGCTCTGTATGCTGAACCAGTGGTGCAGGGATTATACAAAGATATCTCAATTAATATCTTTAAAACCGATTGTACGACACTCTCTGACGTGGTGGACAGACCACCATCGTTTAGTTCAGGGGGCTTCTTTTGTTCTTCCGACCTGGACTGTGATTTCAACAGATGCAAGTCTGACAGGTTGGGGCGCTGTTTGGGGGTCTCTGACAGCACAAGGGTTTGGGAATCTCAGGAGGTAAGATTACCAATCAACATTTTGGAACTCCGTGCAATTTTCAGAGCTCTTCAGTCATGGCCTCTTCTAAAGAGAGAGTCGTTCATTTGTTTTCAGACGGACAATGTCACAACCGTGGCATATGTCAATCATCAAGGAGGGACTCACAGTCCTCTGGCTATGAAAGAAGTATCTCGAATACTGGTATGGGCGGAATCCAGCTGCTGTCTAATTTCTGCGGTTCATATCCCAGGTATAGACAATTGGGAAGCGGATTATCTCAGTCGCCAAACTTTACATCCGGGCGAATGGTCTCTTCACCCAGAGGTATTTCTTCAGATTGTTCAAATGTGGGGTCTTCCAGAAATAGATCTGATGGCTTCTCATCTAAACAAGAAACTTCCCAGGTATCTGTCCAGATCCAGGGATCCTCAGGCGGAGGCAGTGGATGCATTGTCACTTCCTTGGAAGTATCATCCTGCCTATATCTTTCCGCCTCTAGTTCTTCTTCCAAGAGTGATTTCCAAGATTCTAAAGGAGTGCTCGTTTGTTCTGCTGGTGGCTCCAGCATGGCCTCACAGGTTTTGGTATGCGGATCTTGTCCGGATGGCCACTTGCCAACCGTGGACTCTTCCATTAAGACCAGACCTTCTATCGCAAGGTCCTTTTTTCCATCAGGATCTCAAATCCTTAAATTTGAAGGTATGGAGATTGAACGCTTGATTCTCAGTCATAGAGGTTTCTCTGACTCTGTGATTAATACTATGTTACAGGCTCGTAAATCTGTATCTAGGAAGATATATTATCGAGTCTGGAAGATTTACATTTCTTGGTGTTTTTCTCATCATTTTTCTTGGCATTCTTTTAGAATTCCTAGAATTTTACAGTTTCTTCAGGATGGTTTGGATAAAGGTTTGTCTGCAAGTTCCTTGAAAGGACAAATCTCTGCTCTTTCTGTTCTTTTCCACAGAAAGATTGCCAGTCTTCCTGATATTCATTGTTTTGTACAAGCTTTGGTTCGTATAAAACCTGTTATTAAGTCAATTTCTCCTCCTTGGAGTTTGAATTTGGTTCTGGGGGCTCTTCAAGCTCCTCCGTTTGAACCTATGCATTCGCTGGACATTAAATTACTTTCTTGGAAAGTTTTGTTTCTTTTGGCCATCTCTTCTGCTAGAAGGGTTTTTGAATTATCTGCTCTTTCTTGTGAGTCTCCTTTTCTGATTTTTCATCAGGATAAGGCGGTGTTGCGAACTTCTTTTAAATTTTTACCTAAGGTTGTGAATTCTAACAACATTAGTAGAGAAATTG
Organism: Bombina bombina; assembly: GCF_027579735.1. NCBI lineage: Eukaryota > Metazoa > Chordata > Amphibia > Anura > Bombinatoridae > Bombina > Bombina bombina. Next base: position 426,451,494 of record NC_069500.1, on the reverse strand, counting down.
TGGTTCCTTCATTGTGTCCTAATCCTAAGAATTCTAAGGAAAGATCGTTGCATTCTTTGGATGTAGTTAGAGCTTTGAAATATTATGTTGAAACTACTAAAAATTTCCGAAAGACTTCTAGTCTATTTGTTATCCTTTCCGGTTCTAGGAAAGGTCAGAAGGCCTCTGCCATTTCTTTGGCGTCTTGGTTAAAGTCTTTGATTCATCATGCTTATGTTGAGTCGGGTAAAACTCCGCCTCAAAGGATTACAGCTCATTCTACTAGGTCAGTTTCTACTTCCTGGGAGTTTAGGAATGAAGCTTCGGTTGATCAGATTTGCAAAGCAGCAACTTGGTCTTCTTTGCATACTTTTACTAAATTCTACCATTTTGATGTGTTTTCTTCTTCTGAAGCAGTTTTTGGTAGAAAAGTACTTCAGGCAGCTGTTTCAGTTTGATTCTTCTGCTTATAATTTCAGTTTTGTTCATTATAAGATTTAAACTTTGTTTTGGGTGTGGATTATTTTCAGCGGAATTGGCTGTCTTTATTTTATCCCTCCCTCTCTAGTGACTCTTGCGTGGAAGAGCCACATCTTGGGTATTCATTATCCCATACGTCACTAGCTCATGGACTCTTGCTAATTACATGAAAGAAAACATAATTTATGTAAGAAATTACCTGATAAATTCATTTTTTTTCATATTAGCAAGAGTCCATGAGGCCCACCCTTTTTTGTGGTGGTTATGATTTTTTTGTATAAAGCACAATTATTTCAATTCCTTATTTTTTTATGCTTTCGCACTTTTTTCTTATCACCCCACTTCTTGGCTATGCGTTAAACTGATTTGTGGGTGTGGTGAGGGGTGTATTTATAGGCATTTTGAGGTTTGGGAAACTTTGCCCCTCCTGGTAGGAATGTATATCCCATACGTCACTAGCTCATGGACTCTTGCTAATATGAAAGAAATGAATTTATCAGGTAAGTTCTTACATAAATTATGTTTTTTTATATACTTCGCTTTTAATCAAGGAGAGACAAAGGCCTTCAAAATAGTATTGACGTGACCTTAACAGGACCGATTTTATGGATTTCTCCAGCTGAGGACAGGGGAGACAATAACAGTTTGCAGAACAAATGAACAGCTCAGTCTGGCCCGTAATTACTGGATTTGAGAAGCTGTTTTGGAGCAGTTATGGTCATGGCTAGTTATGTCTTCTGAACCAAGTCTGGATTGACTTCTCCAAATAAGGAAAGTGGAGAGCTGATTAAGCGCGCAGCAACTTAAGGGTTAACTTGCTACATATTCTCTCCTGTCTTCTGCTGCTGCTGCAGCTCCTTCTTTTCTCCCTGCCTATTCCATATCTCCCCCTTCTTCTTCTGTTCTGCCTGCTGTTATTTTTTTCTCCCCTTCTTCTGTCCCTGCTGTATATTTTTCTTCCTATCTGTCTGTCCCTATTTATTCCTCTTCCCCTGCTCTTTTTTCTTTATCCTCTTCTGGTAATTAGGTTCCCTTATCACATGCCTCTTTTGCCCCCATGCCCCCCCCCCGGAATTACCCCTTTGGCCATGGGTGTTATTCCCAATGCTCCTGCTCCCCTGATTCATCAAGCCCCCGGTCCTGCACCCATCCATATCCCTTCAGCTTTTGGGCAAGTTAGTGAGCCCATGTCCCCCCTCTTACTGAGTGACACGGCTGTGTCTGAACGATCCGACTCTCCCCCTCTTACTCCCGGACAGAGGGTAGTCAGTGGAGGAGAGGCGGATCAGGGGCCTTCTATAATAGGAGCCATGCGGTCGTCCACTTCATCTCCTCGCACGCGCGTGACGTCACTAACTCCGCCCTCCGTGACGTCACGCGCCCTCCGTGTCTCGGTGCCATCTTGTTTTTTCCCAAGTAAGTGCGCAGAGACCGGAGGGGACACAGAGTTAAGGAGCAAAAGGGCCAGTGTCTGCACGGATACCCACTGAGGTAAGTGGGGTATCCAGAGCTGGCAATGACCGCCCTAGTGAGGAGGCAGCTTTTAAGAAAGGGCAGTGTGGCGGTAGGAAAGGGAAAGAGTCCTTAAAAAGGATCAAGGGTTAAAAAAGCACGAAATAGAAGGGAGGCAGTTAGAGGAGGGCATAACGTAGGAGAATTAACCCCCACTGGAAAAAATATAACAAGCTCAGGGGGATATATGATTATTCTATCTAGCCTTAAAAAGAGGCTGCTAGCTAGGGGGCCATGCAGTTTACAGGGTGTGGGTGGACTACAGACACAGGGGCAGGGTGCTAAGGGCCTCTTTGTCGATTCCGGTGATACCCCCACTTGCCCTCTTGTTTTTACAGGTCGCAATGGCGTCTTCAGATACTGCAGTATCTACCACTGAACCTGCTGCGCCGCTGCAGATGCAGGCTGGGACATCATTGGCTACAGTGACTTCAGCAGCGGGACAGATCCCTCGACCTACGCCTTTGGCAACTGTTCCTGCGTCTTCTGGAGCTGAGGCAGTGGCTGGAACGGGTGAGCCCCTAATTGCACCACACTTTAGGGGGGAGGAGAGTTACTCCACAGGGGATTCTGACAGTTCTTCAGGGTTTAAAGATAAGGGTCAGCGCAAGCTATTTAGATACATTAGGAAGATAGCAGATGCGAAAGGAGCTATCGCTGTAGGAACTGTTGCTTTAGGTGCGTCAGCAGGATCTCAGGGAACGACAGGCACTAATTCTTTGTCAGGAGGTCAAATACGCTCCTCCAAGTTGTTGGTAGCGCGCACATCAGATACGTATCCTTGCATCGTGCACTCGCTGCATTCCCATTTGAAACCGCGGATAGCCAGGCGCATTAAAGAGTCAAGATATTTGAGCTTTCCAGGTTAGCTCAAGATCTGAAGGAAAGAGTAGAAGAGAGGTCAGGAGATAGAAAAGTTAAGAGGCCTGAGACTTATGCGGAGTGGAGGCGTTGCTTCCGCGTGTTGGCTTCCTGTTACTTGGAGGCTAATCCTCAGCATAACCTCAATATCCTCAAATATATGGAAGTCATAGATGACATTCACACTAGAGGAAAGGGGACGGCGTGGTGTCAATTTGATGCCGAATTCAGGTGCGGTTTAGAGTCTAATCCTATTCTTAGCTTTGGGATGAAGGAAATGGATTTGTTCTCAGGTTTAGAGTTATCTGACAGTGCAGTCCTTGCACCGGCAAGGCCCTCAATGTCAAGCATGTCAAATAGACAATTCAGACGGCGGGGAGGGAGAGAGTGTTGGCGGTTTCATGAAAAGCAGTGTGACAAAGGTGGGCAATGTCTTTTGCGGCACATCTGCATATATTGCGGTGGGCCCCATGCTGGGGCTGATTGCCCCAGGCGTCGTGAGTCAGGCGGAGGGAGGGCTCCATTTAGGTCGGCTCCTGCGGCAGGCTTCCTCAGATCAGGTTTATCATATTGGTTTCGCATCCCAGTTAGGCTTCCCGTTTTTCCCTCTTCGGTGGTCCGTAATCTTAAATCTGTTGTTCAACAGCCCCAAGCCATTGCAGAAAAATTGGCAAAAGAGCTTAGCTTCGGGCGTATGGCGAGGCCTTATTCGCGTGTCCCTTTAGAGAACCTGGTTATCTCCCCACTTGGTATAGTACCAAAGATAGAGCCAGGGAAGTTTAGGCTCATTCAGCATTTATCTCACCAGGAGGGAGCGTCAGTGAATGACGCTCTCGGGGAAGGCGACACTTCAGTGTTGTATCAGTCCTTCGAGTCTGCCCTGGTGGTCATTCAAGGGCTTGGTTCAGGGGCAGAGATGGCGAAGGTGGACATAGAATCCGCCTTTCGCCCCCTCCCTATTCATCCTGAGAGCTTCTACCTGATGGGATGCAAGTTCCAGGATCAGTATTACGTGGATCGCTGCTTGCCAATGGGTTGCGACATATCGTGCGCATACTTTGAACTGTTTAGTTCATTTTTACATTGGGCGGTGGTTCCCGAGTCCGGGCTGGAGCAGGTAGCACATTATTTAGATGATTTCCTTTTCTTAGGGAGGGCGGGATCAGGAGATTGCGCTAGGCTTCTCGCTAGCATGCAGCATTTGTTCTCGTGTTTAGGCGTCCCGCTCACAGCCTAGAAGACAGAGGGCCCGTGCACACGCCTTGTATTCTTAGGCATTGAAATTGACACCGTGGATGGGGAATGCAGGTTGCCAAGAGCGAAAGTTGATTCTGCATTGGCAGCCATTCAGGCTATCAGGGAGGCTGGCAAGGCCACACTTAGGGAATTCCAGTCGTTGCTAGGCTTATTGAACTTCGTGTCCAGGGTTATCCCGATGGGTAGGATATTTAACCGCAGGATGGAAGCCGCGAATAGGGGGCTTAGGCTGCCTAGGGCCCTGGCGAGGATTTCTTTAGAGATCCGGAAAGATATAGCTGTCCGGTTTTTGTTCTTGCGGGAATTCAATGGCGTAAAGATCTGGTTGCCCCAACCGGTCAGCAGCCAGCAGCTGCACTTGTACACTGATGCCGCAGGGAGTCATGGGTTGGGGGCTTATTTTGAGGGATCTTGGTGTGCAACCACCTGGCCGGCCGAATGGAGCGGCACAGGGTGGTTAAAAAACTTGACTTTGCTTGAGCTCTTCCCAATTTTAGTGGCTGTAGACTTATGGTACGGGCGCTTACAGAACCGGGCCGTCAATTTTTGGTGTGACAATTTGAGTGTAGTTCCCGCCATCAATAGTCTGTCTGCTTCATCCCCCCAGTAGTTAACGTATTGCGACAATTAGTCTTGCTCTGTTTGTGGCATAACAATTCATTCACGGCCAGGCATGTACCCAGAACTCGCAATGTCATCGCGGATGCTCTGTCCAGGGGGCAATGGGATAGGTTTAGGGAGGTAGCGCCCGCTGCTGTAGTTCAGGGTGACGTCTGTCCCACTTATCTCTGGCAGGTGGTGAGTTCTGGGGAACTGCGTTAAGGTTACTGCAAGGGTCGCTGGCAACAAAGACCTGGCAATAGTACCACAGGTATTGGGGCGAATGGGAGGAATTTTTGCCCAGACGGGGGTTATCTTGGAGAATGCAGGACACACAGTTTTGTGCAGTGGGTTGCCTGCTTGCACGAGAAGGGCATGGCGCCAGGCGCCATAGGCAGCAGGGCGGCAGCCATTCCTTTTTCTCCAAATTGTATGGAGTCCCTGACGTACCCAAATCATTCTTAGCAAGGGCTGCTATTAAGGGAGCATGTAGATTAAAAGGGGTTAATAGGGATTCTAGGGAACCGATCACTAGGGAGCGGCTAAGTAACATGATACAGGTCCTCCCGACAGTTTGCAGCTCTGAGTACGAAGTCGTCCTCTTTGCAGCAGCATTCTCCCTAGTATACTTTGCTGCGCTGCGCATTAGTGAGTTGGTAGCTCCATCTAAGGTTTCAACAGGGCCAGCGCTGCTCAGGGATCATGTGAGAATAGAAGGGGAAGCTATTTTAGTTTTAGTGGCACGTTCTAAGACGGATCAGGCGGGTACGGGTAGATGGCTCAATTTGCTTTCGCAGGTGGAGCCAGCAATCTGCCCAGTTAGGTTGCGCAGGCGGTATTTGGAAATTAGGCCAGGTGTGGGGGGGGGGGGGGGGGCGTTCCTGGTTCACAAAAATTTGTCATTTTTATCTGGGTTTCAGTTTCGGGTAGTCATGAAGAAAGTGGTTTTGAGTTAGGTTGGAATCCCTCTGTAGTGGCCCCACACTCCTTTAGGATAGGTGCCGCTATGGACGCGGCCTTGGCTGGGTCTTCTGAGAGAGAAATTAAGTTTTTGGGTCGGTGAGCTTCAGCTAAATTTAAGAAATATATACGTCCACTAAAGCAAGATGTTGTTTAGACATTTCTCTGGTAGCTCTGATTTGTTTTGCTGTTGTTAGGTCAGGGAAGCCAGGTTTGTTTATTTCTTGGTTATTGCAGGAGAGGGGATGCCGTGCAAAAGAGTATGGTTAGTGGGGCATTCATATGTCCACTGGGCAGCCTTGCGTGCAGCGGCTGGTGCAGGAGGCTTGCAGCTGGGGTTGCCGTCACAGAGGATGGGCATTCGATGGCTTGGAAAGCGAGGAAGGATGTGGTCGGATTTGCCGACCCAAGTGGCCGAGGCCAGAAGGCGATGGGGGTGCCCCCATGTGATTGTATTGCACTTGGGGGGAAATAATGTTGGGACTAGGCCCATGGGGGATTTGGCCAGTATCATGATGGCGGACATTAGGTGGTTGGCGACCCAGTTTCCTGGGGTCTAAATTGTGTGGTCGCAAATTATTTCCAGAAATGTTTGGAGGCATATGAGTTCTCGTAAGGCTGGTTTTAGGGTGAAGAGAAAGTTGAATAGGGATGTAGGTAAGGCAGTGTTAGCAGTAGGGGGTAAGGTTATCACCCATGACAACATCAGGATTGATTCCCCTGGTCTCTTCCGCAGGGATGAGGTACATCTTTCAGATACGGGTACCGATATGTTTCTGGACAATATTAGGCGTTCCCTGGCTTCCCTTTGTTTTTAGTGGCGGCAAGAGTTCTGTGTCCTCTTTGGGTGGCGGCAGTAGGGGTGAGACAAATATCCAGTTGGGGCAGCCTGGCGGGTAATAAGAGGAGGGGGACAGGTGAGCACATTCAACGACAGCCGCAAGGGCCGACGCTCGGTGGCTCCCTGCACGATCCCTCCTAAAAAAGCCCTCCAGGCTGTCGGAATGGGGGGCATCCCTCATTCCTTTAGGGCGGTCTCACCCCTTTCTTAGGAGTTTTTAGGACAGGGATGTTTTCTTGCCGGCCAGCGATTAAAAGGACAATGCTACTGAAGAAACACCCTTTCTATTAGGCCTCTCTTCTACACCTACTGCAAGTGCGATTTCTACTGCTGTCTGTTGTTTACATACTTTTTTTCTGGAGTCATAACGGTAATATTGAAGCTTTCGGCATAGGTGGCAACTGAATGAAGACAAACACACTCCAGCTGATATCATTGATCATTGAGGATAACATTTACAGCAGAATTACTAGTTAGTTCATCACATTCCCTGTTCTCTGCCTCAGGGTTTGTTCTGCAGATGATATGTTTTCTCCATGATTAGACATTCTTTCTTTGACAGTTTAGGTGTCTGCTTTTTTGTAATACTTCAGTTCTTTTCCGAGATAGTTTTGATACTTACAAGCTATTGAATTGATCCATTTTTCAAGTAATACATTTCTCTTCATGACCAACCCTGCATCAGTCACTTGTTTGGCACAGAAAGGGTTAACAGACCCTTTCCACCTCAAACAATTTGTCAGTCTAGCCACTCCAGGCAAACCTGTGACATAGTTCAGTGGGTACAAGGGTTAACAACACTCTCTAGTCTGTTCTAGACCTAGAAATGCCCAAAACTTCCCTTTAATGCCACCCGCACTAAACTATCTCTAAGATGCCAGACTAGCAAATTAAAATCCCAGAGTACAATTTAGCAAAATATCAATCTAAAAAAAAAGTATTAATACTAAGAGTCTCTTTCAGTAATGTGGTTCAAATATTAGACAAAGGCAAAAATTAACAAAGGAACATTTATTATGTGCAAAAAAGAAAGTCAGTCACAGTTCATTACTAAGAAAAATGTGTTACCAAATAAAATTATACACAAGCAAACATTTTTATTTTATTTTAATACAAAGGAGAAATAAAAGAACCAAATACTGTACTAACTTAGATGTCTACGTCAGGGAGATTGGCAAGAAAAGATGGTCATTCACGCTGTTGGTACACAGGCTCCCTTGTAGAATGATAAACTTATATTGTTAGAATCAAAGTTTTATACATTTTCTCTGTTATCAGATTGCTTGAGCAAACCTCCTTCCAGAGGGGCCAGGGAATTACCAACCCCTCTCTTTTTACATGTCATAAAGCTTTGAATAGTTGGCTGAAATTATACAACATCTTATAACTCTTATAACTTCTGTCATACATATTTAGTGCATACACCCACTTAAGGGACACTGAACCCAATTTTTTTCTATCATGATTCAGATAGAGCATGAAATTTTAAGCAACTTTCTAATTTACTCATATTATCAAATTCTTTTCATTCTCTTGGTATCTTTATTTGAAATGCAAGAATGTAAGTTTAGATGCCGGCCCATTTTTGGTGAACACACTGTGTTGTTCTTGCTGATTGGTGGGTAACTTCACTTACTAATAAACAAGTGCTTTAAAAAAATAGCTTAGATTTCTTCTTTTTCAAATAAAGAAAGCAAGAGAACGAAGAAAAATTGATAATAGGAGTAAATTAGAAAGTTGTTTAAAATTGCATGCTCTATCTGAATCATGAAAGAAAAAATTTGGGTTCAGTGTCCCTTTAAGCATTTGGAACTCCCGAGGAATGCAGTTTATGTTAAGACAACCAATGAGGTTTAATGATGTCAAGGTGCAGGTATAGAGGCCCATTTATTAAGCTCCGAATGGAGCTTGAGGGCCCGTGTTTAAGACTCGCCAGAAACGTAAGTTATGGAGCAGCGGTCTAAAGACCACTGCTCCATAACCTGTCCGCCTGCTCTGATGAGGCGGACAGAGATCTCCACAATTCAACCTGATCGAGTACGATCGGGTTGATTGACATTAGCCGCGAATCTGCAGGGGGCGGCGTTGCACCAGCAGCTCACAAGAGCTGCTGGTGCAATGCTGAATACGGAGAGCGTATTGCTCTCCACATTCAGCAAGGTCTGTCTGACCTGATCCGCACTGTTAGATCAGGTCCGACAGACCTTTGTTAAATAGGCCTCATAGAGTTCTCCCTCACTCCCAATGCAAGACTTATCTTCTAATTTCCCTTTGGTGCAAACCTCATTCAAACATATGGCTTATAATTCTTAGGATCACTGGAATTTTATGTTATTCAATGCTCATTAATAGGTAAGAGCATTACCATAGTTAAAGGTACATCAAACCCAAACATTTTCTTTCATGATTCAGATAGAGCATACAATTTTAAACAAATTTACAATTTACTTCTGTTATGAAAATGTATCCTTTGTTAAAAAGCAGGAGAGTAAGTTCAAGAGCATGCACGTGTCTGCAAAACTATATGGCAGTGGTTTTAAAACAATGTTATACATTAGCAAAAGTACTAGATGGCAGCAGTGTTTAAATAGCCATTTTAGGCGCAAAACAATTGTACTGTGCAAATCTATACAGCCACCTAGTGGTTACATTTGTACATAATTTCATCCAACATTGTTAAAAAAAATTCACTACTGCTACCACACTTCATGTATTACTCACTACTGCTCCCACATTTCTATGTATTACTCACTACTACTTCTATAGTCCTATGTATTACTCACTACTGCTCCCATAGTCTTATATATTACTCACTACTGCTCCCACATTCCTATGTATTACTCACTACTGCTCCCACATTCCTATATATTACTCACTAATGCTCCCACATTCCTATATATTACTCACTACTGCTCCCACATTCCTATGTATTACTCACTACTGCCTCCACAGTCTTGTTTATTGCTCACTACTGCTTCCACATTCCCATGCTTTACTCACCACTGCTCCCACATTCATATATATTACTCACTACTGCTTCCACATTCCTATGTTTTGCTCACTACTGCTCCCACAGTCCTATGTATTACTCACTACTGCTCCCATATTCCTATATATTACTCACTACTGCTCCCACATTCCTATGTATTACCCACTACTGCTACCACACTTCATGTATTACTCACTATTGCTCACACATTCCTATGTATTACTCACTACTGCTCCCACATTCCTATGTATTACTCACTTCTACTCCCACAGTCCTATGTATTACCCACTACTGCTACCACACTTCATGTATTGCTCACTACTGCTACCACATTCCTATGTATTACTCACTACTGCTTCCATATTCCTATATATTACTCACTACTGCTCTCACAATCCTATGTATTACTCACTACTACTCCCACAGTCCTTTGTATTACCCACTACTGCTACCACACTTCATGTATTACTCACTACTGCTCCCACATTCCTATATATTACTACTGCTCCGACAGTGTTATATATTACTCACTACTACTCCCACATTCCTATGTATTACTCACTACTGCCCCCACAGTCTTATTTATTACTCACTACTGCTCCCACATTCCCATGTATTACTTACTACTGCTCCCACATTCCTATATATTACTCACTACTGCTCCCATATTCCTATATATTACTCTCTACTGCTCCCACATTCCTATGTTTTACTTACTACTGCTCCCACATTACTATATATTACTCACTACTGCTCCCATATTCCTATATATTACTACTGCTCTCACAATCCTATGTATTACTCACTACTACTCCCACATTCCTATATATTACTCACTACTGCTCCGACAGTGTTATGTATTACTCACTACTACTTCCACATTCCTATGTATTACTCACTACTGCTCCCACATTTGTATGTATTACTCACTACTGCTCCCACAGTCCTATGTGTTACTTACTACTGCTCCCACATTTCTATGTATTACTCACTACTGCTTCCACAGTCCTATATATTATTCACTACTGCTCCCACATTTCAATGTATTACTCACTACTGCTGCCCTATTCCTATGTATTACTCACTACTGCCCCCACGTTCCTATGTATTACTCACTACTGCTCCCATAGTGTTATGTATTACTCGCTACTGCTCCCACATTCCAATGTATTACTCACTACTGCTTTCACATCCCCATGTATTACTCACTACTGCTCCCACATTCCTTTGTATTACTCACTACTACTCCCACAGTCCTATATATTACCCACTACTGCTACCACACTTCATGTATTACTCACTACTGCTCACACATTCCTATTTATTACTCACTACTACTCCCACAGTCCTATGTGTTACCCACTACTGCTACCACACCTCATGTATTATTCACTACTGCTCCCATATTCCTATGTTTTACTCACTACTGCTCCCAGATTACTATGTATTACTCACTACTGCTCCCACATTTCTATGTTTTACTCACTACTGCTCCCACAGTCCTATGTATTACTCACTACGGCTCCCATATTCCTAAATATTACTCACTACTGCTCCCACATTCCTTTGTATTACTCACTACTACTCCCACAGTCCTATATATTACCCACTACTGCTACCACACTTCATGTATTGCTCACTACTGCTACCACATTCCTATGTATTACTCACTACTGCTCCCATATTCCTATATATTACTCACTACTGCTCTCACAATCCTATGTATTACTCACTACTACTCCCACAGTCCTATGTATTACCCACTACTGCTACCACACTTCATGTGTTACTCACTACTGCTCCCACATTTCTTTGTATTATTCACTACTGCCCCCACAGTCTTATTTATTACTCACTACTGCTCCCACATTCCCATGTATTACTCACTACTGCTCCCACATTCCTTTGTATTATTCACTACTGCCCCCACAGTCTTATTTATTACTCACTACTGCTCCCACATTCCCATGTATTACTCACTACTGCTCCCACATTGCTATATATTACACACTACTGCTTTGACATTTCTATGTATTACTCACTACTGCTCCCATATTCCTATATATTACTCTCTACTGCTCCCACTTTCCTTTTTTTTTTTTAAATATGTTTTTTATTGATAATCCAACAGCATAAAGAAACAAAGCAGGAAACATATGCTTTTTTTTTCCCTGCACACCGCACAGGGTGTCATTCACAATAAGAATAAAAATATAAGCATATATTATGCATATCATTATACAGGTACAGTACAAATCAAAACGTATCTGATACAAAATCAAGAAAAAAACAACCACATGTATACTAATCAAATATTCCTTGATTATCCATTTAGCACCAAAGAATACCTAAAGGGCCATTCACAAAAAATTTCTGTTAAGAACCAATACCTGTAGTTTATACTTATACGCTATTGGAATATTTTTAAATAGAACATGACAAACAAACAACAATCAAAACAAAAACGACAACAACAACGAGAGCAACAAAAACAACAACAACAGGAACAAAGATTAAAACAACAAAATATAACAAAGAAAGAAAAAAAACAAAAAAAGCCCAACCTTATACTTTTAGTATACTATTTGTCTCCAATGTAGAGGGTAAGAATCTGATTGGATAAGCAATAAAAAGAGAGGAGAGGAGCGAAAGGGTGAGAGAATCTGTTCTTGAGTAGATAAAGAGAGTGACATAATCACCCTTTCCCATTTTAAAAGAAAAGCTCTCATTTTCCCTTCCGTATAAATAAGTGGATCATATTGATCAATAGTTATTTGGTATAGCATATTCTGAATAAATTTAGCTAAACCCGGTGAACTTCTATCTTTCCATTTCCTTACGATCAGTTGTCTGGCTATGAGAATAGCTGTATTGATTAGAGGTTTATTCTGCACAGATCTCTCTGTAACCAGAAAAAAAATATGGAAGTCATTTAATTTTAATTTAGTTACTAAGAACTTATTTAACCAAAATACAACTTGATACCAAAACTTCTGAAGTCTTGGGCAGGACCAGAATACGTGAATGAGGTCCGCTGCAGGAGCTCTACACTTCGGACATACTTTCTCCTTCCCCCCAGACCATTTAGCCATTACGCTTGGCATCAAGTATGATCTACTCATAAGCCTCATGTGAGATTCTCTTAGTGATGTAGCATTAGTATAATTTATAGCAGCCGAGATGCCCTTTTCAAATACTTCAAGCTCTAAATCTTCAAAATCAGCAGACCATTTTCTATACAAACGCATCAAATTAGGAACTGCAGTTTGTACACTGTTGAAATAGAGTGTAGTCCCATACGGTAACGACTTATAATAGAGTCCAGTGGTCCCAAAGACCAAGTAGTGTTCTCCCTCCAGTCTAAACTAGTAATATAATGCCTTACCTGTAAGTAGGCAAAACATTGTTTTTATTTAGTGTAAATTCAGACATAAGTTGATTAAATGTTTTAATATTTTTAGTCTGAGATTCTATCAGCTCAAAGATATATTTTAGGCCATTCTTAGACCATAATTTAAAAACATATAAGTCACAACCTGGTTTAAAATCAGGATTACCTTTAATTGGCAAATATCTAGAACTGGAATTATCCACTTCTAAGGTTTTGCAGAGTTTCATCCAGGCTTGAATTATGTTCTGAAATGTAAATCGAGGTATTACATGTTTAGATAGTGGTTCATTCAATTTATGAAGAAGTGCTTTAAGGGAGAAGGGTCGAATCATGGCCTCTTCCTCCTCAAAATTTGTAATGTAGTTATTTTCAGTGAGCCAATCCATACTCACTATACTCACTACTGCTCCCACATTCCTATATATTACACACTACTGCTCCCACATTTCTATGTATTACTCACTACTGCTCCCACAGTCCTATGTATTACTCACTACTGCTCCCACAGTCCTATGTATTACTCACTACTGCTCCCACAGTCCTATGTATTACTCACTACTGCTCCCACAGTCCTATGTATTACTCACTACTGCTACCACATTCCTATGTATTACTCACTACTGCTCCCACAGTCCTATGTATTACTCACTAATGCTTTCACAGTCCTATATATTATTCACTACTGCTCCCACATTCCAGTGTATTACTCACTCCTGCTGCCCTATTCCTATGTATTACTCACTACTGCCCTAACGTTCCTATGTAGTACTCACTACTGCCCCAACGTTCCTATGTATTACTCACTACTGCTCCCACAGTGTTATATATTACTCGCTACTGCTCCCACATTCCTATTTATTACTCACTTCTGCCCCCCAGTCTTATATATTACTCACTATTGCTTCTACATCCCCATGTATTACTCACTACTGCTCCCACAGTCCTATGTATTACTCACTACTGCTACCAAATTCCTATCTATTACTACTGCTCCCACATTTATATATATTACTCACTACTGCCCCCACAGTCCTATGTATTACACACTACTGCTACTACATTCCTATGTATTACTCACTACTGCTCCCACAGTCCTATGTATTACACACTACTGCTCCCACAGTCCTATGTGTTACACACTACTGCTCCCACAGTCCTATGTATTACACACTACTGCTCCCACAGTTCTATGTATTACTCACTACTGCTACCTCATTCCTATGTATTACTCACTACTGCTACCTCATTCCTATGTATTACTCACTACTCCCCCCCCCCCCCATTCCTATGTATTAGCCAGTACTGCTTCTCCTCTCCTGTGTATTATTTGCTACGGATCCTCCACTCTTATGTATTAATTGATAAGGACGGGATTTACCTGATTACAAGAAAACAATCCTTATGTAGCATCATGGTAGTAGTGCTAAGCTACCTAGTGTAATATGAAGCTTCTCATACTAAAATCTCTAAGTCACACCATTCTATTAAATAGTTTGAGATATGAAATGTAAACATATATAGTAAAAAGAAGTTTGCAAAATACATTCATTTTTTATTTTGTCTTCATGTAATTTAACTGAAAATTGTTGGTTTTCTTAATGGCATTTAGTTTGTCTATAAAGTAATGGGTGCTGCAATGTTGAAAGCTAGGTTTTCCTTTTATCTCTCTGAGGATGATTAGGGACAGATTTAAAGCAGATAATAAATGAGAGTGTGCAAACAAGGCTGTGTGGAAACCCTGTTAGATAATTGACGGTTCTACATTCCACACAGTGGCACCCATCACTTTATAAAAAAAAAAGTACTTTATATAAACTAAAACTTTATACTTATATCTTCAATATTTAAACAACTTATAATTTAAAACAAATTATAAACATACTATTCAGAGGCTAATCTTCACTTTGAATACATCATTATATCTATCATTTAATTACTTTTTAATATCCCTTTAAGCTACATACCAATATAACACACAGTTGCTAGATATACACCGGTAAAATGGAGTCTGCTGCTGAACTAAGACCTAGCGCTTTACCAGCTACTGGTTTTAAAACCTGTCCTCAGGACTCCCTAACAGGCCACATTTTGAGGATATCTAAACCAGAGCACAGGTGAAATCAGCTATTTTACCTGGTCTAATCCAAGGTAATCCTGAAAACCTGGTCTGTTGGGGAAGCTTGATGACCGGTTTGAAAACAAGTGAATATTGAAGCACTGCAAAGCACTCCCTGTATGTTGTAAATGGGGAACATAGAAGGGTACTGTGTAAAGCAAGACAAGTGTTTTACTGTAGGAAAAATCAGGTGTTTAACTATGTAACCACTGGTAGTCTAAGTATGTCCAAACCCTAAACTACCAAGAATTTGCAAAATAATATCTTTTTCTGTTCATTTTCTGTGATCTAAGAAGGACATTGAGAGTAGTAAAGGAAGAAAAAAGAATGATAATAGTAATAATAAGTAAAGTTAGAAGTCCCCCATCATTTCCCCTGCCCCTCTATATTTAGCTATGTAGTCAACATTCTGCACTCTCAAATATTATGGTCTAGAGTAGAAGAACCACCCCTGTTTTTCATGTAATCGATGTGTGTCTGAAAGTGCTTTCAATAACCTCCCTGGTTCGGACTAAAGAAAATACACGGCTAGATTTAGAGTTTTGTCGGTAAGGACCCGCGTAGCTAACGCCGGCTTTTTTCTGGCCGCACCATAAAAATAACTCTGGTATTGAGAGTCCACATAAAGGCTGCGTTAGGCTCCAAAAAAGGAGCGTAGAGCATATTTAACGCAGCTTCAACTCTCGATACCAGAGTTGCTTACGCAAGCGGCCAGCCTCAAAAACGTGCTCGTGCACGATTCCCCCATAGGAAACAATGGGGCTGTTTGAGCTGAAAAAAAACCTAACACCTGCAAAAAAGCCGCGTTCAGCTCCTAACGCAGCCCCATTGTTTGCTATGCGTAAACACTTCCTACGTCTTCACCTAACACTCTAACATGTACCCCGAGTCTAAACACCCCTAACCTTACACTTATTAACCCCTATTCTGCCGCCCCCGCTATCGCTGACCCCTGCATATTATTATTAACCCTTAATCTACCGCTCCGGACACCGTCGCTACTTACATTATCTCTATGTACCCCTAATCTGCTGCCCTAACATCGCCGACCCCTATATTATATTTATTAACCCCTAATCTGCCCCCCACAACGTCGCCTCCACCTGCCTACACTTATTAGCCCCTAATCTGCCGAGCGGACCTGAGCGCTACTATAATAAAGTTATTAACCCCTAATCCGCCTCACTAACCCTATAATAAATAGTATTAACCCCTAATCTGCCCTCTCAAACATCGCCGACACCTAACTTCAATTATTAACCCCTAATCTGCCGACCGGAGCTCACCGCTATTCTAATAAATGTATTAACCCCTAAAGCTAAGTCTAACCTTAACACTAACACCCCCCTAAGTTAAATATAATTTACATCTAACGAAATTAATTAACTCATTAAATAAATTATTCCTATTTAAAGCTAAATACTTACCTGTAAAATAAATCCTAATATAGCTACAATATAAATTATAATTACATTGTAGCTATTTTAGGATTAATATTTATTTTACAGGCAACTTTGTAATTATTTTAACCAGGTACAATAGCTATTAAATAGTTAAGAACTATTTAATAGTTACCTAGTTAAAATAATTACAAAATTACCTGTCAAATAAATCCTAACCTAAGTTACAATTAAACCTAACACTGTACTATCATTAAATTAATTAAATAAAATACCTACAATTACCTACAATTAAACCTAACACTACACTATCAATACATTAATTAAATACAATATCTACAAATAACTACAATGAAATAAACTAACTAAAGTACAAAAAATAAAAAAGAACTAAGTTACAAAAAATAAAAAAATATCTACAAACATAAGAAAAATATTACAACAATTTTAAACTAATTACACCTACTCTAAGCCCCCTAATAAAACAACAAAGCCCCCCAAAATAAAAAAAAATGCCCTACCCTATTCTAAATTACTAAAGTTAAAAGCTCTTTTACCTTACCAGCCCTGAACAGGGCCCTTTGCGGGGCATGCCCCAAGAAGTTCAGCTCTTTTGCCTGTAAAAAAAACATACAATACCCCCCCCAACATTACAACCCACCACCCACATACCCCTAATCTAACCCAAACCCCCCTTAAATAAACCTAACACTAAGCCCCTGAAGATCTTCCTACCTTGTCTTCACCATACCAGGTTCACCGATCGGTCCTGAAGAGCTCCTCCGATGTCCTGATCCAAGCCCAAGCGGGGGGCTGAAGATGTCCATGATCCGGTAGAAGTCTTCATCCAAGCGGGGCAGAAGAGGTCTTCCATCCGATTGAAGTCTTCATCCAGGCGGCATCTTCTATCGACATCCATCTGGAACGGAGCGGCAGCATCCTGAAGACCTCCGACGCAGAACATCCATCCTGGCCGACGACTGAACGACGAATGACGGTTCCTTTAAATGACGTCATCCAAGATGGCGTCCCTCGAATTCCGATTGGCTGATAGGATTCTATCAGCCAATCGGAATTAAGGTAGGAATATTCTGATTGGCTGATGGAATCAGCCAATCAGAATCAAGTTCAATCCGATTGGCTGATCCAATCAGCCAATCAGATTGAGCTCGCATTCTATTGGCTGTTCCGATCAGCCAATAGAATGCAAGCTAAATCTGATTGGCTGATTCCATCAGCCAATCAGAATATTCCTACCTTAATTCCGATTGGCTGATAGCCAATCGGAATTCGAGGGACGCCATCTTGGATGACGTCATTTGTCGTTCAGTCGTCGGCCAGGATGGATGTTCCGCGTCTGAGGTCTTCAGGATGCTGCCGCTCCGTTCCAGATGGATGTCGATAGAAGATGCCGCCTGGATGAAGACTTCAATCGGATGGAAGACCTCTTCTGCCCCGCTTGGATGAAGACTTCAATCGGATGGAAGACCTCTTCTGCCCCGCTTGGATGAAGACTTCAATCGGATGGAAGACCTCTTCTGCCCCGCTTGGATGAAGACTTCTACCGGATCATGGACATCTTCAGCCCCCCGCTTGGGCTTGGATCAGGACATTGGAGGAGCTCTTCAGGACCGATCGGTGAACCTGGTATGGTGAAGACAAGGCAGGAAGATCTTCAGGGGCTTAGTGTTAGGTTTATTTAAGGGGGGTTTGGGTTAGATTAGGGGTATGTGGGTGGTGGGTTGTAATGTTGGGGGGGTATTGTATGTTTTTTTTACAGGCAAAAGAGCTGAACTTCTTGGGGCATGCCCCGCAAAGGGCCCTGTTCAGGGCTGGTAAGGTAAAAGAGCTTTTAACTTTAGTAATTTAGAATAGGGTAGGGCATTTTTTATTTTGGGGGGCTTTGTTGTTTTATTAGGGGGCTTAGAGTAGGTGTAATTAGTTTAAAATTGTTGTAATATTTTTCTTATGTTTGTAGATATTTTTTTATTTTTTGTAACTTAGTTCTTTTTTATTTTTTGTACTTTAGTTAGTTTATTTCATTGTAGTTATTTGTAGGTTTTGTATTTAATTAATGTATTGATAGTGTAGTGTTAGGTTTAATTATAGGTAATTGTAGGTATTGTATTTAATTAATTTATTGATAGTGTAGTGTTAGGTTTAATTGTAGGTAATTGTAGGTATTTTATTTAATTAATTTAATGATAGTATAGTGTTAGGTTTAATTGTAACTTAGGTTAGGATTTATTTGACAGGTAATTTTGTAATTATTTTAACTAGGTAACTATTAAATAGTTCTTAACTATTTAATAGCTATTGTACCTGGTTAAAATAATTACAAAGTTGCCTGTAAAATAAATATTAATCCTAAAATAGCTACAATGTAATTATAATTTATATTGTATCTATATTAGGATTTATTTTACAGGTAAGTATTTAGATTTAAATAGGAATAATTTATTTAATAAGAGTTAATTAATTTCGTTAGATGTAAATTATATTTAACTTAGGGGGGTGTTAGTGTTAGACTTAGCTTTAGGGGTTAATACATTTATTAGAATAGCGGTGAGCTCCGGTCGGCAGATTAGGGGTTAATAATTGAAGTTAGGTGTCGGCGATGTTAGGGGGGGCAGATTAGGGGTTAATACTATTTATTATAGGGTTAGTGAGGCGGATTAGGGGTTAATAACTTTATTATAGTAGCGCTCAGGTCCGCTCGGCAGATTAGGGGTTAATAAGTGTAGGCAGGTGGAGGCGACGTTGTGGGGAGCAGATTAGGGGTTAATAAATATAATATAGGGGTCGGCGGTGTTAGGGGCAGCAGATTAGGGGTACATAAGGATAACGTGGGTGGCGGCGCTTTGCGGTCGGCAGATTAGGGGTTAATAAGTGTAGGTAGCTGGCGGCGACGTTGTGGGGGGCAGGTTAGGGGTTACTAAATATAATATAGGGGTCGGAGGTGTTAGGGGCAGCAGATTAGGGGTACATAAGGATAACGTAGTTGGCGGTCGGCAGATTAGGGGTTAAAAAATTTAATCGAGTGTCGGCGATGTGGGGGGACCTCGGTTTAGGGGTACATAGGTAGTTTATGGGTGTTAGTGTACTTTAGAGTACAGTAGTTAAGAGCTTTATGAACCGGCGTTAGCCCAGAAAGCTCTTAACTACTGACTTTTTTCCTGCGGCTGGAGTTTTGTCGTTAGAGTTCTAACGCTCACTTCAGCCACGACTCTAAATACCGGAGTTAGAAAAATCCCATTGAAAAGATAGGATACGCAATTTACGTAAGGGGATCTGCGGTATGGAAAAGTCGCGGCTGAAAAGTGAGCGTTAGAGGCTCCTAACGCTGGTTTTAGGCTAACTCTGGTATTTGGAGTCACTCAAAAAAGGGTCTAACGCTGGTTTTCACGGCTAACGCCAAACTCCAAATCTAGGCCACAGTTTTTTATATGCTGTGGGGAGTATCGGTGGAGTTGTGGAGAGCTGCACAATCGTTATTCAGATCATCATTTTATTCTAAATACTATATACTGGTTTGAACAGTGCAGTGTGACTAAAGACCACTGGGTGGCACCAAAAACTTCCAAATTACGTTGGAAAGAGGAAGAGATTAGCCACTTCTCTCTGGAGATAATCATTGGTCTAACGTCTAACTATTTATTTCCAATTGTTATAAGGTACCATTTTCTGATAAGAAAATATATATTCCAGTACAAATAGTTGGGCTTGTGATGTTTATCACAAATATATCAAAATGGCAATTAAACCCTGAATACCCAATTTGTTGCCCATATCATTATTATCTAATTACTATGTGCGTAAAATGTAAACTACCACATATGTAGATTGGTGATCAGCATATAATTAAAGTAAATTCCACGTACGTGTTGTTTATTCAGTCAACATAATCCATCCCAAATAAGGAGTATATGCATTACAGCACCTAACGCGCTAATTTATGTAAGTAGTTTAGCTGCTTAATGGCAATTAATAGCTCTTATTAAATTAAGAAATTAAATTAAATCCAAAAACACGCAAACAGGGAATTCTTTTCTTCCTGCTGGTAAGAAATACTTTCAAACATTTCAAAAGTCACTTAGGGGTTGATTTATCAAAGGCCAGACTTTGAGCCCCTACAGCTGCAGGTTCTCACACAAGAACCTGCACACCGCATTTAACAAGCAGCGGTCATCAGTCCGCTTCTTTGCTAACCTCTGCGCCACCTCTTGTTGGCGAAATTCATTCTCCCCAGGCTTTTCCGACCAGGGAGATTGACAGTTCCTGCCCACGCGTGATTGGCTGAGCGCGAGCAGGGGGCGGGATTGCACGCAAGCGCAAAATAGCACTTGTGTGCAATACTGAATTCTTCCAGGAGAATTCAGACCACCAGAGGCGAGCTGCAGTGGACAGGGGCGCGTATATGCGCCCCTGTCCACCTCAGCTTGATAAATCGCCCCCTTAGGAGGTGATTTATGAAAGTGCGAGCGGACATGATACGATGTAGCGGGTCATGTCCGCCGTGCATCGATAAATGCAGACAGCATACGCTGTCTACATTTATCATTGCACAAGCAGTTCTTGTGAACTGCTTGTGCAATGCCGCTGTCTGCAGATTTGCGGCCGCTATAAGGGGGTGTCAATCAGCCGATCATATAGGATCGGGCGGATTAATGTCCGCAGCCTCAGAGCAGGCGGACAAGTTATGGAGCAGCGGTCTTTAGACCACTACTTCATAACTGCTGTTTCCGGCGAGCCTGAAGGCTTGCGCAGAAACAGGGGCATCAAGCTCCATTCGGAACTTGATAATACGGCCCCTTAGCATCTAATAGAATAGCATACCCATGTCACACAGCGCATGGGACTTACACTTTCATGAACCAGAGTGTGCAATTTAGTTTAAAAAAAAAAAAATTACTTCTGGTTCCTAAGCTTGTTTTCTTTATTTGAATCACGGAAATTTAATTTGTACTTTACTGTCCTACCCTACGGTCTTGTACTTTTATGTTTAATGCACAACTGTCCATAACACATTTTTAATGTATTAAATGGATTTGTATTAAACTGCTGTAAAATGCAAAATAAATGATATAATTGTAAGAATTCTGTTTTCTTCAGTAACTAAACAAAGTGTTGAGGAACATGTTGGTATTTTTAAATTAATTATAATAATGGTTATAACTCAGTTAACTTTTTTTGTGCTTTTTAGTGTTTTCTTAAAGGGACACTGAACCCAATTTGTTTATTTCGTGATTCAGATAGAGCATGCAATTTTAAGCAACTTTCTAATTTACTCCTATTATCAATTTTTCTTTGTTCTCTTGCTATCTTTTGGTGCAGACCTATGGAAAGCACTTTTTTTATTGGTGCATGAATTTATCTACCAATCAGCACGGACAACCCAGGTTGTTCACCAAAAATGGTCCGGCATCTAAACTTACATTCTTGCATTTCAAATAAAGATACCAAGAGAATAAAGAAAATTTGATAGTAGGAGTAAATTAGAAAGTTGCTTAAAATTTCATGCTCTATCTGAATCATGAAAGAAAAAAATTGGGTTCAGTGGCCCTTTAATTATCAATGTAAACAAAACACAGCTCTGCGGATAGAAAACAAATGATGCATATATAAGGCTACAACATTTGAATAGAAATATTTTTGCAATATACTTAAAGGGATAGTGAACACCAAACATTTTATAGTTTAAAAAGATAGATATTCCCTTTATTGACCATTCCCCAGTTTTGCATAACTGACACTGTTATAGAAATATACTTTTTACGTCTGTAATTACCTTGTATCTAAGCTTCTGCAGACTGCCTCTTTATCTCAGATCTTTTGACAGAATTGCATATCAGGCAATTAGTGCTGACTCTTAAATAACTCCACGCGCATGAGCACAATGTTATTTATATGAAACATATGAACTAACGCTTGTGAACTGCTTGTGCAATGCCGCTGTCTGGAGATTTGAATCAGCCCGATCATATAGGATCGGGCGGATTAATGTCCACAGCCTCAGAGCAGGCGGACAAGTTATGCAGCAGCAGTCTTTAGACCGCTACTTCATAACTGCTGTTTCCGGCGAGCCTGAAGGCTTACGCAGAAACAGGGGCATCAAGCTCCATTCGGAACTTGATAATACGGCCCCTTAGCATCTAATAGAATAGCATACCCATGTCACACAGCGCATGGGACTTACACTTTCATGAACCAGAGTGTGCAATTTAGTTTTAAAAAAAAAATAATAATAATAATAATAAAAAAGAAAAAAAAAATTACTTCTGGTTCCTAAGCTTGTTTTCTTTATTTGAATCACGGAAATTAAATTTGTACTTTACTGTCCTATCCTACGGTCTTGTACTTTTATGTTTAATGCACAACTGTCCATAACACATTTTTAATGTATTAAATGGATTTGTATTAAACTGCTGTAAAATGCAAAATAAATGATATAATTGTAAGAATTCTGTTTTCTTCAGTAACTAAACAAAGTGTTGAGGAACATGTTGGTATTTTTAAATTAATTATAATAATGGTTATAACTCAGTTAACTTTTTTTGTGCTTTTTAGTGTTTTCTTAAAGGGACACTGAACCCAATTTGTTTCTTTCGTGATTCAGATAGAGCATGCAATTTTAAGCAACTTTCTAATTTACTCCTATTATCAATTTTTCTTCGTTCTCTTGCTATCTTTTGGTTCAGACCTATGAAAAGCACTTTCTTTCATGTAATTGGCAAGAGTCCATGAGCTAGTGACGTATGGGATATACAATCCTACCAGGAGGGGCAAAGTTTCCCAAACCTCAAAATGCCTATAAATACACCCCTCACCACACCCACAATTCAGTTTTACAAACTTTGCCTCCTATGGAGGTGGTGAAGTAAGTTTGTGCTAGATTTCTATGTTGATATGCGCTTCGCAGCATGCAGAAGCCCGATTCCTCTCAGAGTACAGCGAATGTCAGAGGGACGTGAAGGGAGTATCACTTATTGAATATGATGATTTCCCTAACGGGGGTCTATTTCATAGGTTCTCTGTTATCGGTCGTAGAGATTCATCTCCTACCTCCCTTTTCAGATCGACGATATACTCTCATATTCCATTACCTCTACTGATAACTGTTTCAGTACTGGTTTGGCTATCTGCTATAAGTGGATGGGTGTCTTTTGGTAAGTATGTTTTCATTACTTAAGACACCTCAGCTATGGTTTGGCACTTTATGCATTTATATAAAGTTCTAAATATATGTATTGTACTTATATTTGCCATGAGTCAGGTTCATGTATTTCCTTCTGCAGACTGTCAGTTTCATATTTGGGGAAGTTAATATTAAGAAATATTTTTCTTACCTGGGGTTTAGTCTTTTTTTTCAATTGACTACTTTGTTTCAAATTGCGGGCTGACTTAGGCTCGCGGTGCGCCAAATGCTACACTTTATTGCGTCATTCTTGGCGCGAGAATTTTTGGTGCGAAAGGCACGTCCATTGATGCAAGTTCATCATTTCCGGCGTTGTAATTGACGCAGAGGTTCACACAGGGTTGTGTCGTTAGTGACGCGAGTGTGTCATTTCCGGACATGGTTGGCGCCAAAAAAAAATTCAGTTACGTTGTGCGTCATACTTGGCGCTAAATTTTTTTCATTATTTATTTGCCCCATTGCTTTTGCCTCTTGCCTTTTTCTATGTCAGAGGGCTATGCTATTTGCATTTTTTTCCCATTCCTGAAACTGTCATATAAGGAAATTGACAAATTTTGCTTTATATGTTGTTTTTTATTTTACATTTTGCAAGATGTCTCAATCTAATCCTGCCTCAGAAGTATCTGTTGGAACTTTGCTGCCTGATGTCGGTTCTACTAAAGCTAAGTGCATTTTATTTCCGATTGTCATTGTATAATAAACTTTTTACATGCAGATATTGTATCCATCAGTTTATAGTACATTTACTGTTGTGGTTCCTTCAACTTTTAATGTACATGTTATACCTATGAAACTTTAAGAATTTGTTCTGATTCTAATTCTATTCAGAAGGCTTTTGTCTGCTATTCTGCCTTCTAATTATTATAAAGGTCTTTTAAAACTTCTCATAAGGTTGATGAAATTTCAAATGACCGACAATGTAATGAATTATCCTTTTCTGATGAGGATCTATCTGATTCAGAAGATCTTTCCTCAGATATTGACACTAACAAATCTACTTATTTATTTAAAATGAAGTATTTTTGTTCTTTGTTAAAAAAGGTGTTAAATATTTTGGATATCATGGAAACTAGTGCTCTTGATATTAGAAATAGTAAATTCCATTTTTTTTAAACCTCCTGTGATTGCTCCAGAGGTTTTTTTCCGTTCCTGATGCTATTTCTCTTATGATTTCTAAGGAATGGAATTAGCTAATTATTTATTTTATTCCTTCTTCAAGGTTTTAAAAAAAAAAAAAATTGTCTCTTTTTACCAGCAATTTCTATAGAGTTTTGGGAAAAGATCCTCAATTTATTGGGGCTATTTCTACTCTTGCTGAATGTACCTCTATTCCTATGGAAGATAGTACTTAAGTTCTTTTAGATATGAGACTTGAATCTTATCTAAGGAAAACTTATTTATATTCAGGTCGTCTCAGGCCTGCATTTTCTTTGGCTGATGTTGCAGCATCAACTTTTTTGTTGGCAATTTAGAGCAACAAGAATTGGATTCTGATTTATTTAGTATAGTTCGCTTTCTGCAACATACTAATCAGTTCTGATGCCATTTTTTTATATCATTAAGATTGATGTTAGATCTATGTCTATAGCTATTCTTAGCTACAAGAGTTTGAGGCTTAAATCTTGGAATGCTGTTATGACTTTTTAAGTCTAGATTGCTATTTCTACTTTCCAAGGTAATAAGAGACCTAAAGGTAAATATTAAGGTTCTAAATTGTTTTCGTTCTTTTTTTCAAATAAGGAACAAAAACCTAATCCTTCCCTATGGAATCTGTTTCCATTTGGAAACCTTCTTTAAATGGAATAAATCCAACCCATTTAAGAAACCAAAAAGCCAGCCCCTAAGTCTGCATGAAGGTGCGACTCTCATTCCTGCTCAACTGGTAGGGGGCAGATTAAGTTTTTCTTCAAGAATATTTTGGCTAATTCGGTCCAAATCAATGGTTTCAGAGTATTGTCTCTCAGGGGTTTCGAATAGGATTCTGAATAAATCCTCCTGTGAGAAGATGTTTTTCTCTCACGTATCCAAGCAAATCCAGTTAAAGCTTAGGCTTTCCTGAAGTGTGTTTCAGACCTGGAGTTTCAGGGGTAGTCATGCCAGTTCCTTTTCAGGGACAAGGTCTGGGGTTTTTTATTCAAATCTATTCTTTGTCTCAAAGAAGGAAATTTCATTCAGACCAATTCTGGATCTGAAAATTTTGAATACCAATTTTCAAATGGTGTCTTTAAGGACTATTCTGCCTTTTATTCAGCAAGGACATTTTAGGTCCATATTGAATTGCAGGATGTATACCTTTATATTCTGATTCATTCAGATCATTATCAGTTCCTGAGATTCTCTTTTCTAGACAAGCGTTACCAATTTGTTGCTTTTCCATTTTTGGATTAGCAGCCACTCAAAGAATCTTTTTTAAAAGTTTTTGGTGCCCTGCTTTATGGAAACCAGAGAGCAGGGTATTGCGGTGTTTCCTTATTTGGATGATATTGGTACTAGCTCAGTCCTCGGTTCTGCAGAATCTCACACTAATCAACCAGTGTTGTTTCTTCGGAAACATGGTTGGAGGATCAATTTACCAAAGAGTTTCTTGATTCCTCAGACTAAGAGTCACCTTTTTAGGTTTCCAGATAGATTCAGTGTCCATGACTCTGTCTCTAACAGACAAGAGACATTTGAAAGTGGTTGCAGTCTGTCGGCACCTTCAGTCTCAGTCATTTCCTTCAGTGGTTATGTGCATGGAAAATTTAGGTCTCATGACTGCAGCATTGGATGCATTTCTCTTTGCTCGTTCTCACATGAGACCTCTCCAGCTTTGTTTGCTGCAATCCATGGTGCAGGGATTATATTAAGATATCTCAATTAATATACTTAAATCCCAATATTTGACACTCTCTGACATGGTGGTAAATCACCAGTGTTTAGTTCAAGGGGCTTCTTTGTTCGGCTAACCTGGACTATGATCTCTACAGATGCAAGTCTTTCAGGTTGGGGAGCTGTTTGGGGATCTCTGATAGCACAAGGGGTTTTGGAAATCTCAAGAGGCGAGATTACCAATCAATATTTTAGATCTCTGTGCTATTCTCAGAGCTCTTCAGTTTTGGCCTTTGTTGAAGAGAGAACTGTTCATTTATTTTCAAACAGACAATATCACATACAGTGACATTTGTCAATCAGCAGGGTTGGACTCACAGTCCACAAGCTATGAAGAAGTATCTTGGATACTTGCATGGGCGGAATCCAGCTCCTGTCTAATTTCTGCGGTGCATATCCCAGATATAGACATTGGGAGGCGGATTATCTCAGCCGTCAGACTTTACATCCTGGGGAGTGGTTCCTCTATCCAGATGTGTTTTCTCAGATTGTTCAAGATATGGGGTCTTCCACAGATAGATCTGATGGCCTCTCATCTAAACAAGAGACTTCCCAGATGCCTGTCCAGGTTCAGGGATTTTCAGGCGGAAGCAGTGGGTTGCGCTGACACTTCCTTGGTGTTATTAACCTGCTTATATTTTCCTGCCTCTAGTTCTTCCTCCAATGTTTTCCAGAATCATCATGGAACAATTGTTTGTGTTGCTGGTGGCTCCAGCATGGCCCCGCAGGTTTTGGTATGCGTATCTTGTTCGGATGTCCAGTTGCCAACCTTGGCCATTTCCATTAAGGCCGGACCTACTGTCTCAAGGTCCGTTTTTCCATCAGGATCTCAAATTATTAAATTTTAAGGTATGGAAATTGAACGCTTAGTGCTAAGTCATAGAGTTTTCTCTAACTCAGTGATTAATACTATGTTACAAGCTCGTAAATCTGTCTATAGAAAGATTTATTATTGAGTTTGGAAGACCTACATTTTATGGTATTCTTCTCATTAATTCTCTTGGCATTCTTTTAGAGTTACAAGAATTTTTCAATTTCTTCAGGATGGTTTGGATAAGGTTTTGTCTGCAAGTTCCTTGAAGGGACAAATCTCTGCTCTTTCTGTTTCATTCACAGAAAGATTGCTAAACTTCCTGATATTCACTGTTTTGTACAGGCTTTAGTTTGTATTTAAGTCTGTCATAAAATCAATCTTTCCTCCTTGGAGTCTTAATTTGGTTTTGAAGGCTTTACAGGCTCCTCCATATTGAGCCTATGCATTCTTTGGACATTTTTCTACTTTCTTGGAAAGTATTGTTCCTTTTGGTCATCTCTTCTGCTAGAAGAGTTTCTGAGCTATCTGCTTTTTCTTGTGAATCTCCTTTTCTGTTTTTTTCATCAGGATAAGGCGGTTTTGCGGACTTCATTTCTATTTTTTCCTAAGGTTGTGAAACAAAATTAGTAGAGAAATTGTTGTTCCTTCCTTGTGTCCTAATCCTAAGAATTCTTTGGAAAAGATTTTTTCATTCTTTGGATGTGGTGAGAGCTTTGAAATATTATATTTAAGCTACTAAGATTTCACAAAGACTTCAAGTCTATTTGTTATATTTTCTGGTCCTAGGAAAGGTTTGTTGATTAAAGCTTTTTGATTCTTCAAGCTTATTGGAGTTGGGTTAGGCCCCGCTTCAGAGAATTTCAGCTCATTCTATTAGATCAGTCGCCACTTCGTGGGCTTTTAAGAATGAAGCTTCAGTTGTTCAAATTTGCAAGCAGCAATTTGGTCTTCTTTACATACATTTACTTAATTCTACCATTTTAATATATTTGCTTCTTCAGAAGCAGTTTTTGGTAGAAAAGTTCTTCAGGCAGTTGTTTCAGTTTGATTCTTCTGCTGATGTTTTAAGTTTTTCTTTTCTTCATGAGAATAACTTATATTTTGGGTTGTGGATTAATTTTTCAGCATATGGCTGTTTGTTTATTTCTATCCCTCCCTCTCTAGTGACTCTTGCGTGGAGTTCCACATCTTGGGTATTTGATATCCCATACGTCACTAGCTCATGGACTCTTGCCAATTACATGAAAGAAAACATAATTTTATTTAAGAACTTACCTGATAAATTAATTTCTTTCATATTGGCAAGAGTCCATGAGGCCCACCCTTTTTATGGTGGTTATCATTTTTTTGTATAAAGCACAATTATTTCCAGATTCCTCTGTTGATGCTTTTTACTCCTTTCTTTATCACCCCACTACTTGGCTATTCATTAAACTGAATTGTGGGTGTGGTGAGTGGTGTATTTATAGGCATTTTGAGGTTTGGGAAACTTTGCCCCTCCTGGTAGGTTTGTATATCCCATACGTCACTAGCTCATGGACTCTTGCCAATATGAAAGAAAACTAAATAAATGGGGGCCGTGGCTAAGAAGTGGCCATGATCAGTCACACTCATGAAGCTCCTGGGGCTATCCTAATTTACAAACTATTTTGGAACATAGCTCTCATCTCATACTTATAGCAGATCCGAGCTATACAAAGATTCACGTATAAGAGCTCCCAGGACCTGAATTAGCCAGTTACGATATTAGGCCTTTGCCTTTACTTGAGCCTGCAACATTCTCCCCTGACTACCCAAACTAAGAATTTTTTCCATTGAGAATTCAAGATTGTACTACATTGACATCATATAATATAACATTCTTCTACCAACAGAGCTTAATCTTGAGAGGACTATATCATCTAGAGCACTATTCCGAACAGCTAGTCAGGTAAGGAGGTGGCCTGTAACTTCTTTCTCAACCCCCCGGCTCGCCGGGTATAGCAGGCCCATCTAACTACCGACTAAAGATAGCAGGATGGAGGAGTTCCGAACAGTTCCTTGCTACTAGAACTTGACTGTAAGATGGATAAAGGGTTTACTGATCTAATAGCTACCATCAAAGGGGCCTACATAGAAGATGGCGCCAGACAACCACCACTATCCGAGCATGACGCCACTGAACCAACAGAGGACTACCTCATCATAAAACAGATTCTAAGCTATAGATCCGAAGAGTGCGGGCAGACCCCAGGCTCTGTCTTGAGAGAAAGTACTGAAAGCAGCTCAGAGGCACATTCTTCAGATAACTTACCCGCTCCCTCTACGGCAACACTGAAAACCAGGAGATCTAACACTATTCCGGTATCCAACCTCGAGCAACTCCCAACCATGGAATGTCCGACACTTTGCCAGCCAACCACCTCCACTTTAACTCCAGATGGGGAACTGAAACTTACCCTCTTATCTCTGGTTTCTTGGTCGGGAGATGTGGCCGACTCCCGTACAGGAGATTCAGGGTTATTCAAGAATCACATGACCTAAGAGCTCCCGAGCGAGTTGGAAGAAATCTTGCCATCCGTTTCTCCAGGACGATTCACAACAAAGATCTATCGAGATCTTTTATTAGTTTTTTGCAAAAACGGCAACAAAGAGTGGGCCTCGTATCACAGTAGGTCAGACCTAACCCGATCTGGTGTAGGCTAGATACGGAGACGTTCCGATGGTAAACAACAAGTCTACATTTATGTGAGAACCTTGTGAAAAACACTTTATTTTATTTATCTTATTCTCCTTCATAACAAGTGGCTACTAGTCAGATTACCAACGAATATCATGGGACATTAATATTTAGATATGCGCTATACCTTACAGTATAGCATTGTGTATTTACCTGTTACTATCATATTCTAGCAGCGTGGTGAATCCACGGTTTCCTAACATGTATATTAAATATAACATTCTCTACACACATTCACCAAGTGGAGACTACATTTAATATACGGTACATGCTCAGAAAATAGGGGACACTTATGTAAACTAGATTAACTGCCTTTCATGCTTAGAACTAGCTGTTTAACTTGACTACAGATATATAGTAATATTGAGCCCATGGGTAGTTTGTTTACATTCCTGTTCACTCTTTCCACTCCCATGACCTCTCATTAGGAGTAATCTACAGTCACCTACAGTCTCACTTTATTACATGAGCTCTATGCCTTATAGATATTGTTGCAGTAGTATGTTAGATGGTTCACACTATTGGGTAATCTATATTGCACACTTGCTATAAAAAATTAGATATGTTTCAGCCGTTGTCATTCAGATGAGTTTCCTTCGCATTATGTCATATCTTAATATCTCATATACATCAGTGGGCCCAAGAATGAGATTGGTCTATAACTCTTACGTCTCTGAAAACTGCCATTAGATAAGTTTATAGATCACATTTGATTTTTGTGTAAGAATCTTATGACAGTATTGTGTATTTTTCATATGGTGGCTTAAAAATTTGACATGATCTTTTAGCAACTTTGCTCTACACATATCACTCTGCTTCTGACTACCAGTGGAGTCACTAATGCCCAACAATATTTCAGTCATGATGTATCCGCTCATTGTTAATTTTATTAATTTGTGTATCTAACCAAGAGCCGATGCACACTAATATTTATCCCAGCCTGCCCTGAGTGGGTGGTTGACTGAGTCGCCTCTAAAGCTTGGTAGAACGAACTCTTATCAGTACCTCCCAGCGGTCTCCAAGCTACATATTATAACATACTGCTCCCGCTAAAGGTTCCCTTCCTACAAGCTACTCACACTATTCTAGACAACATAAATTATTAGGTTCATATATACTACTTTATTTTACTTTCCTCCCTACTTGTTACTTCTTCAGAATAACCCACTACTCAACACTCAAGTATATAAATAGTCATTATCCAGAGTATACATATAACTTCAGTTCTAGACTTCTAATGGAACATACTCCATCCTGCTTCTACTATTTAGTTGTGTTCTACTAGTTTATCACCTTTTTTCTTTTCCCTTTTTCAGATAACGAACTAAGCTAACAAAGGCCCAAGCCCCCTCCCTCAACCTAAAGCAGCTCTTGTCTGCTGATCCACTCCAATTTTTCATATGCTATTCCATACCATATATTATTATATTTGTTTAATTTCAGTTGCTAATTTTCTATTAATTATCTAGGTCCAAAGGTGACCAATTCAAAGGCCAATTTCCTCTCCTAGATTATATGAGTCTTGTTGGGTCCAAGAGTAACCCCCTGTGTCAAATTAGGAATCTACCAAAGAAAATTTTTGTTTTGTCAACTGTTTAAATATTGACAAAATAAGTGTAAAGTTTTAGTGTCTATGAAACAATGGGAGCTGCCATGTTGTAACTTAAGTTACCTCTCTGCTGTGGCCAATTAGAGACAGTTATAAATAGGTCACTAGAGTGTGCAACCAATGACTGTGTGGAATATAATAGTATTCTGCACTTCCATTTCTAACAGGAACTGAAAAGCATATAACTGTCAGAATTGAATTACAGGAAAGGTATATTGCAGACATTTTATTTATACACAAATTAACATTTTAATGTCCCTTTAATTTGAAGCAAAGATGATACATTAGCTTTATTGATATTTAAATAAATAATAATAAATAATAATAAACAAATGATCACGCGTCAGTTTTGAGAAGATGATGCATTTTGCTTGGGGATGACTTTCTAATAAATACAATATATTCAGGAGTACATTTTTTTATATGTAAGTTAAGTGCTCTCTTCTCAGTTAATAATTTTGGGACCTGTGAACCATTTTCCAAAACTATAACTTATATACAGAGATATTTGCAGTGAGTACGTTTGTAGTGAGTATGTGTTTGTAGTGAGTATGTGTTTGTAGTGAGTATGTGTTTGTAGTGAGTATGTGTTCCATCACAAACAGTAGTGATATACTTAAAAATAATCAAGTTAAGGAGACATATAACTAAATAAAAATCCATAAAGCAGACAATAAACATTATTTATATGTGTAAAAAAAAAGCTGTTTAAAGGGACACTAAACACTAAATAAATGGTAAATAGACTGAAACATTCAGAGAAAAGATTAGTCTGAGAATAACATTTATTTTTTAAGTTTTATTAGCTGTTTAACTATTGACAAAATAAGTGTAAAGTTTTAGTGTCTATAAAACAATGGGAGCTGCCATGTTGTAACTAAGGTTACTTTCTCTGCTGTGGCCAATTAGGGACAGTTATAAATAGGTCACTAGAGCATGCAGCCAATGGATGCATGGAATATAACAGTTTTCTGCACTTCCATTTCTAACAGGAACTGAATAGCTCACAATTTCAGCATGGAATTACAGGAAAAGGGGACAAAATAACTAATACAAGTATATTGCAAAGGTTTTTTTATATATATATATATATATATATACAATTTATCATTTTATATTACCATTTCAAAGTGTTTAAAGTTCCTTTAAGATGAAACTATCAGGAAATGCCTAATTGTGTACTTCTGTATCCTGGGACTGTTGCTGATATTGGTTAATATGGACAGTTCCCATATAAAAAAGTTGGTTTATTTAATGCAGAAATGAATATAATGGAAAAGAAAAAATGTTGTTCCATGTCCTTTTACTTTAAAGTAGAATTACTCCTTCCAAGGAAACTGTAAACATGTGCAATGTATTTCTGGCCTGTATTTGTAATGCTTATAGGATAAGGAGGACCATTACATTTAGCTGCCTGTTAAGAGAAGTTTACAAAAATAAGGGAGGCTTAACCTCTTAAGGACATATGACGGAATTTTTCCGTCATAAAACAATTGAGCAAACTGAAAGCTGTGTCCTTAAAGGGTTAAAAATGTCGGGGGGGTTTTTGTTTGTTTTTTAAGATTTTACCGGATTTTTACTAGATTTTTTTGGCCTGCTGAACTACTAGACTGTCTAGTAGAATACTGACAGCCCTATGCACAGGGGATTGCGACAGTACTTGGGTCACTTCAAATCATGAAGCCTTTCCACATGGTTCTGAGACCAAATTCCTGCTTCCTGCTATTCTAAATTGTAAGATTTATTTTGGTTAATGAGAGAAATGTATTGATCTTTACATTTCTTTTGATTTAGAAGGGGGATGAACTGATATTTAGAAACTCCATGGATTAAAACTAGAAACTATATAATTAATGCTTTAAATAAGCAGGGTTTTTTTTTTTGGTTTTTTTTACCAGTATTCAGAAACATACCCAGAAGTAGCACTTTGTGTGTTGTAAATTGGGAGAGGTAGAGAGTAATGTAGAATCACAGCCAGATACTTTCTGTCTGTCTATATTAGATCATTTGGATAGCATTATTTGACCAGATATTTAATGCAGAATATTTTAATATTCCTTACATTTCTACTGTAAATATAAGCACCTCACCACAGAAGACGGTGTTCTCACATCCAGCACTTTTAAATAAGATCATGCATTTCTTATTATCTTGTCCAAATGATAAAGGACTACATTAATGTTGTATTTATTTGATCCTGTCTGGAAATAAGGTGTAGGCTTTAAGGGGGGGGGGGGTATGGGTGGGGAAACCCAATGAAAAGGAGAAAGGGGAATAGAATAAAGGAGAGAGAGGAAAGAGGAAAGACAGAAAAGTGGATTTTAACAAAAGGACCTTCGCACATCAAAGAAAAAAGGTGAATGATTCAGACCTGTAATCCACATCTAACCAACATTACAGAGCTATGGCTAGCATGTTAACCCTTCCATTGCTTGATTAGTCTGAAGGCTTTGTAATACCAGAGCAGTGCGTCTGGATTAGACAAACAGTAGTATAAATATATGCACAGCACAGGACAATGTTTGTGATGTATCTAGCAGTGATCTATGCTGTATGTAGAACAGTGTGTATTTCTGTGTTGTGGACACAACTGTACTATATACAGAGAAATATTTGTAAGGCATTGGTTGATCCTCATACACTGTGTATAAACATATCAATATATAAATATAATATGCAGCACAGTGTGTGTAAATAAATATACAATACTGAGCGTCTATGTATTAGAAAGCATTGTGTATGTTTGTGTCTGTAATACAAAAGATCAGTGCATTTTTATTTGCATTACACACACAATTTCTGTATATAAATATTATACACAGAGCCGCATGTATCTGTCTAGTACACAAAACAGTGAGAGGGTATTCCACCATCTGTAAATATCACTGGTTAACTAATTGCTTATCAGGTCCCTATGCAAGAAACATATTTGAGCTCCACATACCTAATAGGTAAATATCCTGATTTATGTATAAAAAATAGAGAACTGTCTATATATTCACTAAATAAAGACTGAACTGTGGCTGCTATATGACAGAGAGATCTATCAGATGCATGGCCTCTGCAGACCCCATTATGGCCTAGTTTCCATGGAGGTGGTAAATTGTGGAAACTGGTGATAAAAACATTTCTCTCCTTTAAAGTCTATGGAGATTTTTGGGTTACAACCAGTTTCCAAACTTTAGCACTTCAATGGAAACTAAACCCATGTTAGCTTTTTTATTAAATAAGACCTCAAATCTGTTACATGTTACAGTAACTCCCATTGTAACAGCTGGAAGTCTACGTGAGACCTCAGATCAGACATCCTCCTGCAGCTACCATTATGCCAGCTTTAAGCCTACTTGAGATCTCAGATCAGACACATGCCCCTGCAACACCCATTATGCCAGCCATAAGCCTACATGAGACTTCAGATCAGACACATGTCCCTCCAGCTACCATTATGCCAGCTATAAGCCTATGCAACACCTCAGACAAGACAAATGTCTATCCAGCTCCTAATATGCCAATTAAAAGCCT
Source organism: Bombina bombina (assembly GCF_027579735.1). Taxonomy (NCBI): domain Eukaryota; kingdom Metazoa; phylum Chordata; class Amphibia; order Anura; family Bombinatoridae; genus Bombina; species Bombina bombina. The sequence continues at coordinate 426,416,381 of NC_069500.1, read as the reverse complement.
ATGTTAGACCTCAGATCAGACACATGAGCTTGCAGCTCCAATTATGCCAGCTATAAGCCTATGTGAGACCTCAAATAAGACACATGCCTATCCAGCTCCCATTATGCCAGCTAAAAGCCTATGTAAGACCTCAAATCAGACATGCACCTGCAGCTCCCATTATGCCAGCTAAAACCCCATGTAAGACCTCAGATCAGACGCATGCCCCTGTAGCTCCCATTATGCCAGCTATAAGGCTATGTAAGACCTCAGATCAGACAAATGTCCCTCCAGCTCCCATTATGCCAGCTAAAAGCCTATGTAAGACCTCAGATCAGACACATGCCCATCCAGCACCCTTTATGCCAGCTAAAAGCCTATATAAGACCTAAAATCAGGCGCATACCTCTGCACCTCCCATTATGCCAGCTTAAAGCCTACGTGACACCTCAGATCAGACAGATGTCCCTCTAGCTACCATTATGCCAGCTATAAGCCTATGCGACACCTCAGATCAGACACATGCCCTTGCAGCTCACATTGTGCCAGCTATAAGCCTATGTGAGACCTCAGATAAGACACATGCTCATCCAACTCCCATTATGTCAGCTAGCCTATGTAAGACCTCAGATCAGACACATGCTTCTCCAGCTCCTATTATGCCAGCTATAAGCCTATGTAAGACCTCAGATCAGACACATGCTTCTCCAGCTCCTATTATGCCAGCTATAAGCATATGTAAGACCTCAGATCAGACACATGCAGCTCCCATTTTGCCAGCTATAAGCCTATGTGAGACCTCAGATAAGACACATTCTCATTCATCTCCCATTATGCCAGCTATAAGCCCATGTGAGACCTGAGATTCTGAGACCTCTGATGAAGAGCAGGTGTGTCTGCGTGAAACATGTTAGGTTTCTCTGTATGTAAACCTTTTTGACTTGTTGGCATTGACCAATATATTACAGATTGATTGAGCACTGTATCTACTTGGGAGCAGCTTTTTTTTTCTTATATGGACTCCAGCTCCCATTATGCCAGCTATAAGCCTATTTGAGACCAGAGATCAGACGCATGTCCCTCCAGCTTCTATTATGCCAGCTTTAAGCCCATGTGAGACCACAGATCAAACACATGCCCCTGCAGCTCCCATTATGCCAGCAACAAGCCTATGGGGTAGATTTATCAAAGGTTTTGCACCCCTAAGACTGCAGGTTCTCACAAGAGAACCTGCCATCCGTATTTATAAAGCAGCGGTCATGAGACTGCTGCTTCCCTAACTCTTCTCCACCTCTTAGGTAGTGAATTTCAATTTTGACAGCTCCTGCCCGCACGTGATTGGCTGTGCGCGGGCGGCTTTGCACTATGAATTGCAATGATAAATTCCGCCAGTAGAATTCAGTCCACCAGAGGCGAGCTGCGGCAGACAGGGGCGCCTATGTACGCCCCTGTCCGCTGTAGCTTGATAAATCAATCCCTATGTGACACCTCAGATCACACTTGCCCCTCCATCTCCCATTATGTCAGCTATAAGCCTATGTAAGACCTCAGATCAGGTTGACCCTCCTGCTCCTATGTGAGACCTCAAATCAGATGCATGCCCCTCCAGCTCCCATTATGACAGCTATAAAACTATGTGACACCTTAGATCAGACATATGTAGGGTGACCATATTGCCGCTTTAAAAAGGGACACATATGAAAAATACATATGTCAGGGTTCTTATACAAAACATTTATTTAAACAACCCTGAAAACAGCTCTGACATATGTATTTTTCATGTGTCCCTAACAAGTCATTTAAAATACATTAATGGAAAAACAATTTTACAGTGTACTGTCCCTTTAAGGCGGCAATATGGTCACCCTAGACATATGCCCCTGCAGTTATGCCAGCTACAAGCCTATGTGACACCTCAGATCAGACATATGCCCCTGCAGCTACAGCTATGCCAGATAATACTAGTCTATGTGACACCTTAGATCAGACACAAGCCCCTCCAGCTCCAATTATGCCAGCTGCAACGCTATGTAAGACACATGCCCCTGCATCTTCCATAATGATAGATACAATCCTATGTAAGACCTCAGATCAGACAAAAGTCTCTGCATTTCCATAATGCTATATACAACCCTATGTAAGACCTCAGATCAGACACATGCCCCTGCATCTTCCATAATGCTAGATACAACCCTATGTAAGACCTCAGATCAGACACATGCCCCTGCATCTTCCATAATGCTAGATACAACCCTATGTAAGACCTCAGATCGGACACATGCCCCTGCATCTTCCATAATGCTAGATACAACCCTATGTAAGACCTCAGATCAGACACATGCCCCTGCATCTTCCATAATGCTAGATACAACCCTATGTAAGACCTCAGATCAGACACATGCCCCTGCATCTTCCATAATGCTAGATACAACCCTATGTAAGACCTCAGATCAGACACATGCCCCTGCATCTTCCATAATGCTAGATACAACCCTATGTAAGACCTCAGATCAGACACATGCCCCTGCATCTTCCATAATGCTAGATAGAACCCTATGTAAGACCTCAGATCAGACACATGCACCTGCATCTTCCATAATGCTAGATACAACCCTATGTAAGACCCCAGATCAGACAAATGTCTCTTCAGCCCCCTTAAAACAAGTTATATATATGCCCTGGTAAGATCCCAGAACAGATACATTGAGATTGAAGGGTGTGTTATGTTAGGTATATGTCCAGTGACACAGTTAGAGAAAAAAAAGGCAGCCCAATTATATATATATATATATATATATGCGCTCTGAGGAGCCAGTGAACCACCTTTACTATCATACTCTCTGTTCTGCTTACCTTCTGCACCACCTATTCTTCTGCCCCTTGCTGCTATATAGAGCAGTGATTGTTTCTGTTCACTATAGACCTAGAACTATGTATATATTATCCTTTTTTGTAAAACACTGTTCAATCTCTCCGGTCTCGTCCGACGGGGGAAATTGTACTCACAACAAGACACTTAGGGCTAGGTTTTCCCAGCAAGCTGCCTCCCATAAACAGTAATTAAACTCTGTGGAATAGAGCAATGTTTCTCAACCGTGGTCCTCAAGTACCCCCAATAGGCCAGGTTTTCATTTTAGCTGAACCAGTGCACAGGTGAAGTAATTAGCTGATCAGTAACCATAGTTACTAAACTGCTCTCTCCCATCACCTGTGCTCTGGTTCATCTATAATGAAAACCTGGCATGTTGGGGGTACTTGAGGACAGCAGTTGAGAAACAAATGGCAGACACAATCTCACGGAAGAGAGAAAGTATAACAGAGCACTCGGTGCTGCAACACTCATTTTACATAAGAAAAATAAAGTACACTTATATTTTACAGTAGAGTGATAGAAAGGTCAAAATATAAATGTGCAAGGGTGCATTTACATTAAAAATAGGAGCATTTTTGCAGTAAACTTCCATTAGCAAAAATGCTTCTATTAAAATGTATTATTGTTTTTCAGCAGCATATGCACATATGCTGTGAGTGCAACAGCAGGGCCGGACTGGGAACCAAAAATAGGCAAAGCAGCCCATCCCCCCACACCGTTTGTTATTTAAAGGGACATGAAACCCAATTTTTTTCTGTCGTGATTTAGAAAGAGTATGTCATTTTAAACAACTTTCTAATTTACTTCTATTATCTAATTTGCTTCATTTTCTTGATATCACTTGCTGAAAAGCATATCTAGATATGCTCAGTAGCTGCTGATTGGTTGCTGCACATAGAGGCCTTGTGTGATTGGCTCACCCATGTGCATTGTTATTTGTTCAACAAAGGATATCTAAAGAATTGAGCAAATTAGATAATAGAAGTAAATTGGAAAGTTGTTTAAAATTACATGCCCTATCTGAATCATGAAAGTTTAATTTTGACTAGACTGTCCCTTTAACTGTATACCGAACATAACAAGTATAATGTGCTTGTTTAAAGGAACAGTCTACTCCAGAAATTGTATTGTATAAAAAAGATAGATAATCCCCATTTTTGCATAACCAACATGGATATATGAATACACGTTTTCTCTGTGATTGCCTATGGGGATAGAGCAGATCTGTGCAATCTGAATCACTTGAATATGAACTCTCTTTAGAGCCCATTATTACCTGTGACCCAGGACCAGAGAAAGGATTTTTTTTCCCACCCAAGCAAAAATACCAATTTGCAGCCCCCTCAACAAATTGTATAACTTATTCTTACAACTTCTTACAAAATGTTTCAGTGTTGTGATTATATAGCTGGTCCTGCCTTGAACTTTCTGTCAGACCAGCACCTATTGAAATAAATTAAATCTGAGTGTTAAAGGGGACAGTATAACAGGTAAAGGGACGTATCTTGTGAAGTAACAGAGATGGGCAGAGGGCTTGTATGTTAAACATAAGAGCTAATTCTTCAGTTTTTTTTAATGATGCAACCAGATCATTACATCATCTCTACAACAAATATATACAACACGACTACTATCACATACATATTGTTAAAGGGACATGAAACCCACATTTTGTCTTTCATGAATTAGAAAGAGCATACATTTTTAAACAACTTTCAAATTTACTTCTATTATCTAATTTGCTTCATTTTCTTTATATCCTTGGCTGAAAAGCATATCTAGATATGCTCAGTAGCTGCTGATTGGTAGCTGCACATAGATACCTTGTGTGATTGGATCACACATGTGCATTGCTATTTCTTCCACAAAGAATATCTAAAGAATGAAACAAATTAGATAATATGTTTAAAATTGTATTCTCTATCTGAATCATGAAAGAAATATTTTGGGTTTAGTGTCCTTTAAATCAGAAAATGTCCCTGTCTAGTAGGTGCAAATACGAAATAACTGTAGCAACTACTATATAGTAAAGACAGGGTATAAACCTTAGAAGGATTACAGGAATAAGGAAAGTTAATAACACTAATCTGGAGTACTAGCAGGATATATATATATATATATATATATATATATATATATATATATATATATATATATATATAAAAAGGCAAGTTCATTAACGGTCATATCATAACACAATATATATACGTGTGCATGCATGCATATATATATATATATATATATATATATATGTATATATATATATATATATATATATATATATATATATATATATATATATATATATATATATATATATATATATATACAGCCACATAAATATTATAGATTTAAATTGACACCATGTAAATAATTGCCTGTATGCACTGGCTACCAATAAATGTATGCTATCTAATTTTATTCCCCAGACCTAAATATACAAATAAACATACCACAAGCACGTGGTGCCAGTGGTCATAATGTTATACCACCCGGCACATAGGACCTAACTCACCTGCACTGCCAATATTAGTGAGTGCGACGTGCAAGATGCAGTTTCCTGCCCACATAGGACTTAACTCCCCTGCACTGCCGGTGACGCTATCAGTGTGTGTGCGCAGTGCGGGACGCATTTTCCTGCCCACAAAGGGCTGGCCTCAGTTCCACATGACATCACATGTATTGTGCAGCCGCACTGCATCACTGCGTGCTTGGCCCACTACAACATGTAACAAAAAGACAGAGCCACAGTGACAGCAGTGGGTGTGTGCAGTAATGGTGGGCAGGGCTAAGGTAACCGGCGGCCCACAAGACATTTGCCCAGTATGCCCAATGGCCAGTACAACAACATTCAAACCACACACCTCAGAGCATCAGTCTTCACTGATGCAATACGCACTGCCGCCAGCTCTCTGAGCAAACAAGGTGTTTGAATCCATATCCACTTTTGACACTTAGCATATGTGCATATGCCACTGAAACTAATACATTTTACTAGAATCATTTTTGCTTATGGAAATAAACTGCAAAAATGTTTTTTATTTAAAATTTAAATGCATACATGTACATTTCAATATTGATCTTTCTGTCCCTTTAAATATTTCTTTTTCCTTGAATATTTTTTCATAATTTAATTTCAAAATTTGATGTATATTTTTAATACAAATTTTGATGTATTTGTATATTAAAATGATTTTTACTTTGCACTTTTATTATTATTGTTGTTAAACTGCGTATTTTATTGAGTAATATATCATATTTTAGGGAGCCTCTCTTAGCAAGATATACAGCTCTCAAGGTAAAATTTGCCATTCCAGACTTATGTTAAAGGGACAGTTTATCGTAATATTTTTCTTCTTAATGTATCCTAAACTTACTTGTTCTACCAGCTGAAGGGTGTTAAATGTATTGGAAATTGCTCCTTTCTATACATTTTTGTATTTGCAAATTGCTATTTTTGTTGATTGAAACCAACATTCATTGTTTCCAAGTTAATGTCCATTAAAATGAGCTGAGTCTGCAAAAAGAGCAGATCTGCTTACTGTAAAGATCTCCTGTTATAGAATGCACAGAACTCATTAAGGCACCATTGTTCAACTTCAAGAACTTTTTATTAACTGAAGATAACACACCCATTTCACTGTTATACCGCATGCTTGTCCCTAGTGTTAGAATATATGAACTGCAGCAAATATAAACAGCAACAACTGGAACAAACCATTATGATATATTCATTACATCTCCCTTCTTAAAAATAAATAAAAAATAAAAATATATATTGGATATAAAGGAATATAAATGTAAAAAACAACAAAACAAAAAAAAACAAGCACAAAAACAAACAAACAAAGCACACAGTTATGTAGTGTCATAGTCTTCCCAATACTTTGGCTTGATTCTCCGTCCATATCTTGAGAATCTACTGGGTGGTTCAACTTGTGCTGTTTCTGTTGTGCTAGGAAGAATCAGCTGTGATCAGAGAGTTGTGCGGTTGGTGTTGTACTCAGTAATTGTCCCTCCTGTATGTCCACATGTGAAGCATCAGTTGAGCTTAGAGTCTCATTTATATCACTATGTGACATCCTTGGTGGTACATGAAGCACTGCATCTGGAATATTTGTAACTCCTGTATTCGTACCTCTGTTATGACGCAGATGTACTCTGTTGCGCCGATAATCTTTGCCATTCTCTGTGCGGACAATGTATGAGCGTGGTGCACTTGTTACTTTGGTTACCACTGCAGGTTTCCACCTTCCTTCTAAATTTTGCATCCTTACCCTATCGCCAAGCTCACAAGGTTTTAGAAATTTAGACCCACGATCATAGTACTGTTTCTGCCTGTTTTTTAATGTTTCCACTCGCTGTTTAACCATTGCAGGATTCTGTACTTTGGAGGCAAGTTGTGTAGGTGTTGAAGGCAAAACTGATTTCAAACGTCTACTCATTAGTAATTGTGAAGGTGATGCAATTCCATCTATTGGGGTGTTACGGTAGTTTAGAATACACAGGTATGGATCTTGATTAGTTTGGGCTGCTTTTTCCAAAATGTTCTTTGCAATTTGTACATATTTTTCAGCTAAGCCATTTGACTGTGGGTAATGTGGGCTGGACAATGTGTGTTTGAAACCCCATTCTTTTGCAAAGTTTGCAAATTCTATTGAGGAGTACTGAGGACCATTATCTTATATTAACTCATCACATATGCCATGTCTTGCCAAGACAGATTTAATGACATTTATTACTGCACTAGACTTAGTGTCTCTTAGTTGAACTATTTCAAAGTAACGACTGTAGTAGTCTACCATTATAAGATAGTTGTTATGGTTCCATGTAAAAAGGTCTGATGCAATTCTTTGCCAAGCTCTCTCTGGCTGTACTCTTGTTACCATTGGCTCCTTTTGGTTTGCTCTTTGATTTTCTTGACTTGTTGCACAACTATTGACCATGTTTTCTATCTGTGAATTCATTCCAGGCCAATATAAGAGATCCCTAGCACGTCTTTTACACAAGGCTATTCCAAAATGCCCTATATGCAGTTTTCTTATTATTTCTTTCCTGAGCTCCGGGGGAACCACAATTCTCTCCCCTTTAAATACAATCCCATCAATTATTGACAGTTCTTTTCTTACATTCCAGTAAGGTTTTAAGTCAACATTCACTTTGGCTTTTGAGTTTGGCCATCCTTCCTGTATTATTGTAATCAAATTGGCCATAGTTGCATCCCTTTCTGTTGCTAGGTGTATTTCTTTAAGTTTCTCATCAGTAGCAGGTAATTGTGAAAGTACAGAGTGCACATGCTCTTCCAAGTCCCTTAAGGGATTAAATGCCTTATCCTCCTCTGTGGAAAGAATAACCTAATAACTATATACATTCTTGGTTTAACATAAACTCAACTTAGTTTCTAAACGTAGAAATAAATAACGACACCAAATAAATAATGACACAACTTTTTATGGTTAGAGAAAAACCCGCAGGTCACGTTTATTGTGGCAACACAAGAACTAACGACCGTCTGAATAAACATGGACCAGGGGGGCGGCAATCAGGTACTAGCTAAACGTAGTAACCCATGCTAACAAGATGGGCAGTACCAGGGCGCAGGAGAAGAAGCAGAGCGTAGCTCAATACTGAAAAACAGGGAATTCTCGGCATCAGAATCACATGGGCAGGGAACACCCCAGACGCGCGTCTGGGGACTTCACCCCTGGCCGGAAGTGCCGTCACTCTACCTCGATCACATCCTGCCCCCGGACACTGTCCACCCGCCACGAGATCGCCCCAAATATCAAGGGCCACTCTCGCCGCCACCCAACTCACACAAATAGGAGTAGGGACTGTCGTATATCTGCAATAAACAGGTCCATGCCATGGTCCGTAAGATGGACCCCGTCGCCTCGGTACAGGCTCCGGTCAGCGGCCGTAATGAACTTGTGTTCCACAACAAAACCTCCTAGCTCACACATAAGCTTCCTAACATCTCTATTGAGCTTCTTGCGAACTTGGAACGCTGCCCTATGATTAGCCATGTGTCTCCACGTCAACCTAGGTATAATGTTTGACCAGCCCATTCTCACACCAGGCAACCAAGCTTTAAAGGTGCGCAGATCTGATTGGATCACTGCGCTCAAGTCCCGGCCGGGAATTGAGCCTAGATCATTTCCACCTAAGTGGATGATCAGAACATGGGGTTTCTCCCACCGCCTCATGGCGGATTGCAGTAAACCAGGCAGATCTGCCCAGCAAAGGCCTCTTCTCCCTAACCACCTAACGACAACCCTAGAGAATGAGAACCCTAGCTGCTGCCCTTCAGGTTGCGATGCTGCTCGGATAGCCGCCCAGTGTACGAACGAGTGCCCAACGATCCAGGCACGAAGCGGCCCACTTCTAAGGCCCTGCAAGAGAAACAAGAGTTAGGGCATATCCTGACCAAGTGCAATTGCAACATTATCAACCTGCAAATATTAACATTGGGATATAAGTGGCCTAACGTAAATCTGATACCTCTTAGACTTCCACCTCCCAAGCGCCATTATGCGGTCAGCCGACCAGCCTAAAGTTGCCGCCGTCGTAGCAGCTCCAACCCTAAAGGAGTGAGGAGCTATGGTATTGGGATTCAAACCCACTTTTTTAGCCGCCCACCCCAAAACCTTCCGAAATTGAAACCTCGTAAGGGGAGTACCATCCTGATGAATTAAAAATCTAGCCGCACCCACTGGACGCCTGTCCGAGAAGGTCTTCAACAGGGCACTAGGGCAGCAGGCGGAACCCGCATGCGCGGGTAGCGACAGCCAGGCCCCCCTACCATCCTGATCGACTTTCGATCGAGGGATGAAAAGCAATACCCCATTATCCGTAAACCTGACGTGCTCCGCCAGAACACCACCCACTTTCGCCAACTTAGACTGTGGGACCAATTCCCCCACTTGGAGTGCGCCATGAAACGCCATGGCGAACGCCGCGGAAAAAAGCCGAACCTCGTAGTCCGAGGAACATACCTCCGGTAGAACCCGAAGCAGGAGGACCAACCTGTCCGCCATTATGGGTTCCCTAACGTCCGGACGCCGCACTTCCGTCCTTCCCCAACCCCTCAGGATTTGACGAATCAAAAACGTTTTGGAAGAGTCCGTCAGCGTGAATAGTTTACAGAAAAAGGACACCGCTGCTAACCGTGCGGATACTGCCCCTTTCTTAGCTAGCTTATTCCTAAGCTCCGCGAGCCAGCGCAATAGCCAATCTTGCTCACCAGCACAAGAAGGAAATCCTTGGACATCACAGAAGAATACCCATTCTTCCCAGTACCTTACATAGGACTTCCAAGTGGAAGGTGCCAGGGACGCCTTCAGCACCGGAATCAGGGACTGCCATCCAAAGCCACCTGCCAAAGAAAAGGAGGACAGGGAAAGCCATGAGTGACAGCCTTAGGAGCACATTTCCTAAAATTTTCCCATTGAAAGCGAGATAGTGCATCAGCAATAACGTTATCAACCCCTGGGACATGCCTGGCCCGAAACTCAATGTTCCGCTTAAGGCATCTCAAAACCAGAATCCTCAGATATCGGATTACTGGTGGTGAAGAAGAAGAAGAAAGACCGTTGATGGCAAAAACCACGCTCAAATTGTCCGTCCAAAAAATTACTGAACGGTTTTCGAGCTTGTCCCCCCAGATCTCCAACGCCACCAGAATGGTGAAAAGCTCCAGAAGGCACATGTTCCTGGTAAGGCCCCTGGCCGCCCACTCGGCCGGCCAAGGTTCGGCGCTCCACTCACCGTTGAAATAGGCGCCGTATCCAAAACCCCCAGCAGCGTCAGTAAAGAGGTGCCGTTCTCGCGCCGGAGTCTGAGGGGTTCTCCAAATACAGATCCCATTGAAATCCCTGAGGAACAGATCCCAGACATGGAGGTCTTCCTTCATGTCTTTATTAACCATTAGTTTGTCTTTGGGGGAAGTAACTCTCGGCAACATGCGCTCCATTCTCTTCAGGAAGATCCTCCCCATCGGGATGACCCTCCCTGCGAAGTTGATCAGACCCAAAACAGATTGAAGCTCTTTCAGCGTGCAAAACTGTGCCGCTGCGAGTCTCCTGACTTCTGTCAACATCTTCCGGACTTTATCCACCGGAAGCCTACATTCCTGGGCTACCGAATCAATTTTGATACCCAGGAAAGTAAGACACGTGCAAGGGCCCTCCGTTTTGTCTTCTGCTAAGGGAACTCCAAATTTCTCCATCAACAGCCGCATGGCGTAAAGGAGCAGCTCACATTCCCTAGATTCCTGTCTACCTACCAGGAGAAAGTCGTCCAAGTAGTGAGCAATCCTATCTTCCCCTGTCACTTCCGCAACAGCCCAATGCAAAAAGGAACTAAATGCCTCAAAATAGGCGCAGGAAATGGAACACCCCATGGGCAAAAAACGGTCGACATAATAGTGTCCGTTGAAGAAACACCCCATTAAATAAAATGATGCGGGGTGGATCGGCAAGAGCCTGAAAGCAGACTCGATGTCAAGCTTGGCTAATAACGCCCCTTGACCCGATCTTCGTACCACTTGTAACGCATCATCAAATGACTGGTAATATACCGTACTCAAGTCCTGAGGAATGGCGTCATGACTTTCCTTTCGGGTAGGAAAGATGTTGTATCATCCTAAATTTTCCTGGGTCCTTTTTGGGCACAACCCCTAGAGGTGAGATAACCAATCCCGGCATAGGTCTCTCCCTAAACGGGCCAGCCATTCTACCCAGTGAAACCTCCTTACCCAATTTCTCCTTCAATGCCTCTGGGAACAGGGAGGCAGATTTCAGGTTCCTGCGAGATGCAGCACCCGAAACCGGGCCCTGTACGGGGATAACAAAACCTTCCCGGAGCCCTGACTCCAACAAGGCCGCCGCCACCCTATCGGGGTAGAGCGTGAGCCACGTACTAATTGCGGCCACCTTCAGCGGGGTGTCCGCTCTTACCGACAGCAGGGCCTCTTGGCCCAGTCCTGTCCTGTTTGTCCCCTTTTTTAACGCAATCCGCGGCTGGGTGAAATCCCCCGCAGTTGCGACAAGCATGCCGAAAGGAACACGCGGTTCCCAACGTGCATTGTTTGTCCTGAAATTTCCAACAGACCCCTGCTGGGCGTCTGCGAAATCTATTGGCGGATCGAAACTGCGTTGAACCCGCCGGGGAACCAGAAGTACCTTGCGATTTCTCGGGACCCAGCCGGGCCCAGAGTTGCATTTCTACGCACCCAAAATCCAATAGTGTATTACCCAACATCTTTCTGCGGAACTCCTCGTCCTAATCACGCCAGGCACCATCGTGATAATTGTAAGCAATTATCTCCATGTTTTCCATGTATTTCAACACGGCTAAACACTGGTCTGGCCATTTCTGCAAGTAACAAGACACATAGATCCTGAAACAACGGCGCCACTCGTGAAACGTGTCTGGGCGCTGGTACTTCTTGGGGCCTGTCCCATCCTCCGCTCTCGCCTTCTGCCTTAGGGCTTCCCCCGAGAGCTCGAAGATGTTAACAAACTTCCCCTCTTGAATTCTCCGCACTGTCTTAGTCTTCAAATGCTCGTGCAGATCATAGGAAGACCAGGACCTAGTGTCCCCCTGGAGCGCCACTTTCCGATTAACGGGCCTCCCCACCCCACTTACCCGAAGTCTGGGTTGGGCCGCCCTATCGGACCTATCAGGGGCAATATGGTCATAACGGTCATGCAAACCCCCTGTTGCTGATCTCTTCTCTTCAGTTAACCATCTAAGCATCTTATACATTCGTTTATTGCCCTTCCCATGCAACCCCAGCTCCTTATCATTTTCTGACCCAGAATCATCCGAGGATGAGGTGAAACCCGCAACCCCACTGAAACTGAGGACTCACCATCTCTCACACCGGTCCTGTTTGGAATCGCCACGACTCCCGAAGTAGAAGGACGCTCATCCTCTGACACCATGGAGTCCGGGCCGCTCTCAGCACCTCTCTCCAACCCGCTGCCTGAATCTCCTGATGTAGCCATGTCACTTTCCTGCAAAAGAGATTGCCAGAGAGGAGTACCACGAAGGGGAAGGTCTGCTCTACCCCTCCCCCTGTGCCCAGACCGCTCATTCATCCCCTCATACACATCCTGGTTGCCTTCGCAACCTGCAACTTCATCATACACACCCTGCTCATCTTCTGTAAAGTCCTCTATCTCTTCACTAAAATGTACTGATTTCTGGGTGATTGGGATGGCTTTCTTACGCCTAGTCGATGCAACTGCTAAATCTAAACTCTGAAACTGTTCTGGTGAACCATGTTTGGTAGAAGACCTAGTTACTACCTTCCTCGCTGCTGCCGAGGATGCCCCCGAAGCCTGAGGCCTAGCCCTTCCACTCTCACTAATTTGCGTGCCAAACGCGCTGCCTGCACGGGCACCGCCCTTGCCCCCAGAAACCTTACTATTACCGCCAGCGTTCTTCAGCGTACTCCTAGCGTGCCCAATAGGTGATGCACCACCTTTATAATTGCCAGATGGGGCCTTTGCCCCTTGACGAGGATTACTACCCGACGGGGCCTCCGCCCCTTGCCGGGCCGCAATGCCCTTTGTAATCTGCCCACGGGGGCCTCCAACAGGGACCCCCGGGTTCATTTGACCAGAGTAATGCCCCCCTTGAGATAACTCCTCCATTGATTCACAATTAGCCTCCTCGTGAAAACCATCCCCCACAAGTGCAACCCCTGTAGGCCCCATCGCATCAGCAGAATTGCCCCCCGGAGCATAAGTTCCCCCCCCCCGCGGCACTCCTCTCTTACCTTGGACGCCGCGCGGGGAACTCGATCTGCTCCGCTTCGATGACCGCTGACTAATGGCGGGACCGGCAGTGACGTCACAGGAAATGACGTCACCGGAAGTCCCGCTCTCGGAGGACCGCAAACCGGAAGTCGCCGCCGATGGAGGAACAGTCGACGCGGGAGCCTGCGCAATCACCGCCGGAGGACCAAGGACCACGTGGGATGCACCCGGAGCCGCGGACAAGGATGAGGCCCACATCTGGAAAAGGGATACCGCCGCCGCGATGGAGTCCTGGGACATCGGAGACGACGTCGCAGGTAAGGCCGAACTGCTCCCACTAAAACCGCCAACTACTGGGGCAAAAGAGTAAGGCCGTAAGGGTCAGGGACCGCAATGCCACAAGGCCTAGAAGGGCCCGCCTCTACCACGCTAGGGGAGGGAGGCTTAACTAGGGTGATGGAAGGGCCGGGAACTGCAGCGCTAGTGGCTGGAGACCGAATAGCGGACCTAGCAGGGACCCCCGCTTTACCGGCTACCTTAGGGGAACATGTGGGCCTACGAAGGCTAGAAGCGGGCCCGGCAGGGCCAGACACACTAATTAAATCGGGGCCTATGCCCGCACTGACCCCCCGCAAAGAGGGCTCACTCCCGGCCGCATGGCCGACGGGCTCAGACGCACCATCTGGTTGCCCAGCACCACCCCCCCATATTGCTCACCAATGCAAGCACCTCTAGCAAAGCCTGATCAGAAATTTCCCCCCCACCGGCCCCAACCTCCCCCGTAGATTGATCAAGGGAAAGGGCAAGGGAGGAGGAAAGCAAAGGGGTTCGACCCACCGTTTCTGGCGATGGAGGAATCCACTCCGCTGCTTCATCGCTGTCATTAACCACTTCTCTCTCTGCAGGTTCCTCCCCAGCCTCCATGATTCGTTTTGGAGGTGCTTTAGATCTCCTTGAACATCGCATGTGAAAGCTTTGAGAAAAACAGCAGAAAGAGGACTTGTGCTTCCTGTACTGGGCTTAAAAATGTAAGCTGGAACCCCTCCTCTCTTTCTGCAACATTGTTTCACACACACAACACAACACTCCCCTCCTCCGTCTTGGCCTTAACCCTTATGTGCATTCCAGGCAATTTGCCTTACATTTCCTTTCCTCTCTTTCGTCTTGACCAGGCTTAAATGTCCTTGAAAGCATATCAGCTACTGGAATTCTATTGCCAGGTACATATACTACATGCATATCATATTTTTGTATTCTTAGGATCATTCTTTGCAGCCTTGGTGGAGCGGACACAAGTGGTTTTTCCATGATGCTCATAAGTGATTTATGATCAGTCTCAACTGTGATTTTCTGCCCATAGATGTATTGATGAAACTTTTCACAACCAATTACATTGGCCAGCATTTCTTTTTCTATTTGGGCATAGTTGCGTTGACTTCTTTACTCACACTGGTCAGCTGCAATTGTGACATTTTTCCAAATATTCAGGAAAGTTTTTCTGTTATATAGCAGTAACCCAAGGGCTGTTTAGCCTTTCTCCCCTGTTCCAATTCGTAGGAAGCTATCCAGGCAAGGGTTGCCGCTCAGGAGATCCACTGTTACAAGACATCACAACGGGGATTCCTTCACACAGCCAGCTGGTTTGCTGATTGAATACCAGCCTGCTTCTAATAGGCACAAGAGAGTGCCTTCACGTTTGTGAGTACCCTGTATCTTGTTCAGTTTGGTTTTTGTGGTATCCATTGACCTACACATGTGGCGCCTCTGTTTATGTTTTGATTACAGTTTTCCATCTCAGAAGTTGCATCACTTGTGAAGTGAAGACCGAGAGCTGCCTTTTTCCTCATACGGACTTTTGTGGGACTGTCCACATATACCTCTTACATTGGCCACTACCCAGTGCCACGTGTGTATATATATATATATATATACATCCATTTGTTTATTATAATAATTCTTTTAATTATTCTTGTATTTTATATTTTGTTTTCTCCATATACCTTTATAATTATTTGGGGTTTTCAAATGTATATGTAACACTTGGGTAACCTTTATCACTGTTACTTAGTGCCTCCTATAGGTAATCTGTGGTATTACCAGTACAGAGTTTCCAGTTTTATAATAACTCTAGTAAAGCGCCATCTTCCAAATGGTGAATTAAAAGTGGTGAGCCTGCTGCTCTGTTCATCTAATTTGAGCTGCCAATACCCTGACTGAGCATCTAATACACTGAAGAATTTTGCATGTGCTAACTTGTGTGTGATGTCATCTAGAGTTGGTAAACTGTAGTGTTCTTGCATGATTTCTCTGTTTAAATCTCTTGGATCAATGCATATTCTTAAAGCACCTGAGTTTTTCTTTTCTACTGCAACCATTGAACTCCTCCCACTCAGTGGGCTCATCTACTTTTTTCAGCACTCCTAAATTTACCATGCGATCCAGTTCCTCTTTGAGTTTGTCTTTTATGGCAATTGGAATCCTTCTTGGTGAATGAGTTACTGGATGTGCATCTGGTTTTAGTTTAATGCTGCATTCACCAGGCAAACAACCTAGCCCTTGAAACACATCTGAAAATAGTTCCTCAACTTGTTGCTTAGATAAACCTTTGTTATACTGATCAACAGTCATGACTATGTTTATAAGATTTAGCTGTTTGCAGGCACTTAACCCTAAAACAGGCTTTGCTGGGGTGTCTATAACATAAAATTCCAAATTAAGTTTTTTGTTTTGTAACATGCATTGATGAGCACTTTCCCAGTACATGCAGCCGGTGTCCTCCATAACCAACAAGTTTTGACAGACCAGACTTTTCAAGCTCACATATGTTTGCCAGCTTGTCATAATATGTGCTAGCAGGAATGCAATTTACTTGTGCACCTGTATCAATCTTGAATTTAATTGGTATGTTTTGTGTGCTCACAAGAATCTCAACATATAATTCATATTGTTCTACATTTGTTTTATCCACCATAGCTAGAAATATTGTACTTTGATCAATGTCACTATCAGTTTCATTTTCATCTTGCTCCACTTAATTCACTGACTTCCTATACTTTATAGTGTTGTTTCTGCACACCCTGGCAAAATGGTTGTTTTTCTGACATTTGTAGCATATTTTTCCCTGTGCTGGACACTGTGTATTCTTAGTGTGTTTTGTACCACATTTAGTAAAGCTTCTGTAAAGAGTTTGCTCTGCACAATCCTGCAGGTTATTTGCTTTTCTGCTATGAATCAGATTACTTTCACTTTTCCTTTGCACCATGTGTAAGACTTCTGTGTCACTATGAATTAACTGCATGTGAGCTCTAGATGTTTCATATGCTTTAGCTATTTTTACAGCAGAGTTTATTGTTAGATCCTCTTCTAGCAGTAATTTTTCCTGTACTTCTCTAGAATTTGATCCCATCACAATTCTATATTTTATCATATCATCACAGTCCTGAAAGGCACAGTCTTTAGCTATGAGATGTAGCTGTGTGACCCACTCATCTATAGATTCTGTTTTACCCTGATGTCTTTCATAAAACACTTTTCTCTGTACAGTTATGTTTTTCTTAGGATTACAGTATGCCTCAAATTTCTCACATAACACATTGGGATCCTTTTTACCTTCAGCAGATATAGCTCCACTTGCACTCCATGATCTGCAAATATCTCTGCCTTTCTCTCCAATGCAAATGAAAAACTGTGCAGCCTTCTGCTCCTGTGTCCACTTGTCAGCATCAGGGCCAGCAAATAATAATTCCATGAGCTCTCTCCATCTTGTCCAGTGCTCACATACATTGCCTTTATCAAAGTCCATAGGAGGCACTTGTTGTCTGCTTGCAGCCATGATAATCAAACTGAAATAAATCTGTTTACTTCTGACACCATGTAAAGATCTCCTGTTATAGAATGCACAGAACTCAGTAAGGCACCATTGTTCAACTTCAAGAACTTTTTATTAACTGAAGATAACACACCCATTTCACTGTTATACCTCATGCTTGTCCCTAGTGTTAGAATATATGAATTGCAGCAAATATAAACAGCAACAACTGGAACAAACCATTATGATATATACATTACACTTACCTTACTCTCTATTTACAAAGTCGATACTTTGAGTTTACTGTCTCTATAAAACTACTACCTAAAAGGAACATTGAAATGTCTAACAAAATGTCATAAATCAGATAGAAATTGCACATTTAAACAGCTTTCCAATTTACTTTTGTTATCTAATTTGCTTTGTTCTCTTGGTATAATGTTGAAAAACATACCTAGGTAGGTTCAGGAGCAGCGGTGTACTACTGTGAGCTAGATACTGATTGGTGGGTGCACACATATGCCTCATCATTAGGTTGGCAGGTGTGTTCAGCTAGCTCCCATTCGTGCATTGCTGTTCCAACAAAGGATACCAAGAAAATAAAGCAAAATGGATAATGGAAGTAAATTGGAAAGTTGTTTAAAAGTATACGCTTTTTTTGTATCATGCAAGACATATTTTGGATTTCAAGTCCCTTTAACCTTTGCTCCCCCATCTTAACCCCTTCCCGACGTTCCATGCTGTCCTAACTGCTCTGGGTTTTATTGCCGTTAAGATGGAATGTCCTAGAGTCTGGCTGTACTAAAGCCAATGGTGCTTCCTGAATGTGATAGTGGCCTGGAGGGGGTGCCTAGCGTCATAGGCATGCCCCCCTGACCCTATCCCATCATTGAAATCTCACAATCGCATGATTTCGATTTGTTTACATCGGAACTTGTTCCGATGTAGACAAATTAGACCAGTCCTGAAAGGGTTAAAAAAAAAAAAAGTTGGCAGCTTTTAATTACTAATCTCTCATGTTTGTGACTTAGAAAAACTGTGCATTTAATTTTACCAAAAATGGCTTCTATTTATATTGCTCTATTACAATATAAGAAGTATTTTCTAAGCCCAGGAGATAACTACTGCTCATCTAGTAATTACTGCCTGTATTACCAGTAACTATTCACTCAGGTTTTCCAGTAATTAAGTGTATACTTTTAAAGTACAGAAACACTCTTTAAGAGGATGAAAGATAAAGTGTATTTTTCTAGCGTTATCTGCATGTGGTATCTTAATGTCAGCTGTTAGACTTAGAAATGATAGTATTTAGTGTAAGCAATAACAAGGCATTTAGTGTAAAGAATACCAAGGCAATCACTCCTTCATTTCCTAGAGGACAACACACCACTCTATAATACAGATACAAAACACAAACTGTTCTGTTTGATACAGACACACTACTGTATGTGTAAACTGGTACTGTTCTACATATGACAGATACACCCACTGCTGTGTGTAATATATATAGCTAGAGAGCTACAGCCCTGTGTATAATATACATTACTATATGTGTATACTGGTACTGTTCTACATATGACAGCTACACCCACTGCTATGTGTAATATATATAGCTAGAGAGCTACAGCCCTATGTATAATATAGATACATTACTGTATGTGTATACTGGTACTGTTCTACATATGACAGCTACACCCACTGCTATGTGTAATATATATAGCTAGAGAGCTACAGCCCTGTGTATAATATACATTACTATATGTGTATACTGGTACTGTTCTACATATGTCAGCTACACCCACTGCTGTGTGTAATATATAGCTAGGAGAGCTACAGTCCTGTGTATAATATACATTACTGTATGTGTATACTGGTACACTGTTCTACATATGTCAGCTACACCCACTGCTATGTGTAATATATATAGCTAGAGAGCTACAGCCCTATGTATAATATAGATACATTACTGTATGTGTATACTGGTACACTGTTCTACATATGTCAGCTACACCCACTGCTGTGTGTAATATATAGCTAGGAGAGCTACAGTCCTGTGTATAATATAGATACATTACTGTATGTGTATACTGGTACACTGTTCTACATATGACAGCTACACCCACTGCTGTGTGCAATATATAGCTAGAGAGCTACAGCCCTGTGTATAATATACATTACTGTATGTGTATACTGGTACACTGTTCTACATATGACTAGCTACACCCACTGCTGTGTGTAATATATAGCTAGATTGCTACAGCCCTGTGTATAATATAGATACATTACTGTATGTGTACACTGGTACACTGTTCTACATATGATAGCTACTCCCACTGCTGTGTGCAATATATATTCTAGAGAGCTACAGCCCTGTGTATAATATACATTACTGTATGTGTATATTAATACACCGTTTTACATATGACTAGCTACACCCACTGCTGTGTGTAATATATAGCTAGAGAGCTACAGCCCTGTGTATAATATACATTACTGTATGTGTATACTGGTACACTGTTCTACATATGACAGCTACACCCACTGCTGTGTGTAATATATAGCTAGATTGCTACAGCCCTGTGTATAATATAGATACATTACTGTATGTGTACACTGGTACACTTTTCTACATATGACAGCTACACCCACTGCTGTGTGTAATATATAGCTAGATTGCTACAGCCCTGTGTATAATATACATTACTGAATACTGTATGTGTCTATTAATACACCGTTCTACATATGACAGATACACCCACTGCTGTGTGTAATATATAGCTAGAGAGCTACAGCCCTGTGTATAATATACATTACTGAATACTGTATGTGTATATTAATACACCGTTCTACATATGACAGATACACCCACTGCTGTGTGTAATATAAAGCTAGAGAGCTACAGCCCTGGGTATAATATAGATACATTACTGTATGTGTATATTAAATGGACAGTCTACACCAGAATTTGTATTGTTTAAAAAGATCGATAATACCTTTATTACCCATCCCCCAGTTTTGCATAACCAACACAGTTATATTAATATATGTTTTACCTCTTTGATTAGCTTGTATCTAAGCCTCTGCAGACTTCCCCTTTATCTCAGTGCTTTTGACAGACACAGTTTAGCCAATCAGTGCAAACTCCTAAATAATTCCACAGGAGTGAGCACAATGGTATCTATATGACACACATGAACTAGTACTGTCTAACTGTGAAAAACTTTCAAAATGCTCTGAGCTAAGAGGTGGTTTTCAACAGTTTAGAAATCAGTTTGAGCCTAGCTAGGATTAGCTTTTCAAAAATACCACCAAGGGAACAAAAGCATGTTTAATGATAAGTCAATTGGAAAGTTTTTTAAAATTGCATGCCCTAGCTGAATCATGAAAGTTTAGTTTTGACTAGACATTCCCTTTAATACACCGTTCTACATATGACAGCTACACCGACTGCTGTGTGTAATATATAGCTAGATTGCTACAGCCCTGTGTATAATAGATACATTACTGTATGTGTACACTGTACTACATATGACAGCTACACCCACTGCTGTGTGTAATATATAGCTAGGAGAGCTACAGCCCTGTGTATAATATACATTACTGTATGTGTATACTGGTACACTGTTCTACATATGTGGCAAACCTAGCCACTTCTGGACTATAACGTAAGAAAGGTTGTCTGTGACAGACCCTTCGGTCAGGACTGAAAGTGTTAACTTTATTTTC
This sequence comes from Bombina bombina, assembly GCF_027579735.1. Classification (NCBI taxonomy): domain Eukaryota; kingdom Metazoa; phylum Chordata; class Amphibia; order Anura; family Bombinatoridae; genus Bombina; species Bombina bombina. The sequence continues at coordinate 426,395,230 of NC_069500.1, read as the reverse complement.
TAACCACAAGTGGCTGGCTCCAGCTACAATCTAATTAATGCTTAGCATTCTATTGTTTGATCACCTCCAGAGAGAAACGCCTAAGTGATAAGGAGAGTCAAGAGTGTCCTGTGGTTGAAGTGTTTAAGTAATATAATCCTATTGTATCATGTCAAGGGCGCTTCTCCCTTTTATCTAATGTACAACATTCTTTCCACCCCCATCTGGGGGGGGGGGGGGTCAAAAACCTGTATAAATCTGTATGCTGCCTTCAAATAAAGTGTTATTCTGTTTAAAACCTGAAAACTGGCTGGGTTGTGAACTGCTGATTCCCTATGCAGGACATTGTTCCCTGGTGTTAACCCTTGGTATCCGGTTGGTACCGTTACAATTGGTGGCAAGCGACGGAATGAACCTTATCGCCCAGAAGAGCAACTACACAAGCCAGTAACCTCAGGAAGAGGGGGATTACTACAATACTGACTAAGATGGAAGGAGTACCAGGGACCGAAGTGAATGGAGATGGATTATTCTAAGCTAAAGAGACAAACGTAAAAGGAACTGCTAGAAGCCAGGGGAAAGATAGGCAGCAGCAAACCCAAGGCTATATTAATTGCTGAGCTGATGGAGGGAGACAGAGCTCGCAGCGCTACGCCTCCAGCAGCCATGGAGGAGACCCTATACCAGAGGGAAATGAGGACCAGGCTGGAATTTTTACCCCAACCTGTACCACGGGATATGCTATCCGTGGTAATGGCAGATGTGCAGGAGTACGTGATGGCACACAGTCCGCGGAATGCATCCTCCCGAGCAGAATCCATTTTGGACGCACTCAGCAACCCAGTAAGACCCAAAATCCCATACCATGCATTTAAAATGTTTTGTGAGGAGAAGGATGAGATTGATGGGTATTTACAGGATTTTGAGAGACTGTGCGAGTTACATGATTTGGAGCAGTCCGTATGGGTGCCGGTGCTAGCAGGCAAGCTAGCCGGTAGGGCAGCGGAAGCGTATCGCGCTGTACCCAGGGAGGACAGCAAGGATTACGCTAAAGTGAAGAGAGCGATCTTGGAAAGATATGCCATTACCTCAGAGGCATACCGGCGCAAGTTTAGAGGCCTGCGCAAGCCAGAAAGAGATTCCCATGCAGAGTGGGCCCACAAGCTGGATCAAGCATCTCAGGGGTGGATACAGGCCAGCCAAGCTACCACCATGGAAGAATTGCGACAACTGATGCTGTTGGAGCAATTCTTTAACGGCTTGTCCCCAGAAGCCCAAGAATGGGTGAGAGATCGAAAACCCCTCACCTTAACCGAAGCAGCCAGATTAGCAGACCAGCATTTTGATGCCAGGAGGCACCATGGACTACAGCCTAACAACGGACGGGCTAATATACAATGCCACACCTGCAAGCAGTGGGGACATATGGCACGTGAGTGCACCCAAAATCGGAGCAGACAAGCTTGGAACCAGGTCAGACAGAACCTGGCCCCAAGGGCGGCTGCTCACCATTACCAAACGGAGCCAGCCGCTCATGAGGTGTTGAGCACCCAAGCCGAGGAACCCCTGGGAATTCTGCATGAGGTGATGTCGGTCCAGGGACTTCGGGATTCGGGAGCTACTTTAACCCTGATAGCTCCCCATTTGGTGCCGGATACAGCACCCACTGGCGGATCCGTGGCAGTACGAGGGGCAGGGGGAGCAGTATACCGATTGCCCACTGCTAGAGTGGAGTACAGACCCCCAGTCACCCCAGCAGCTGCCAGTTACCAACCCCCGGTGCACCGCTATACCACACGGCCTCCGGCCACGAACTACCCTCAGAGAGCCCGGTTCAATTCGCGGGGCTACTCACAACCTATTCGGTGCTTTGGATGTAAGCAACTAGGGCACAAAAGACCAGAGTGTCCCCTAAATGCAGCGAATCAAGCACAGTCCTGGAGAAGACCCGCTGGCGGAATCCCACATAATCCTCAGCCTGTGGCCCGCTACGTAGAGGCGCCAGAATGCTGGGGCAGCCTACATGAAGCAGACCCCGTGCAAGCTGCCCACCGGAATAACCGGCAACGGGTTAAAGTGAATGGGAAGGAGGTCAGTTGTCTACGGGATACTGGTGCTACCATGACCTTGCTTCAAGAGAACTTGGTGCCTGAGAAACAGCACACTGGAGACACTGTGGCTGTGAGGGTAGCAGGGGGCACTGTGTTCCGCCTACCTGTTGCCAGGGTACATTTGGATTGGGGAGTGGGCGCTAGACTTGTGAATGTGGGGGTCAAGAAGGACTTACCTGCTGATGTTCTCCTTGGAAATGACTTGGCCCCCCTTGTTTCTGCCTATGCTCCCATGGATCCCGCTAATGTTAACCCTGTGACTACCCAAGCCCAGTCCCTCCGGGAAGAGACGCTTCCATGTTTGGGGTGGGGGCAGTACTGAGCCAAGTTGGAGCAGATGGCGGAGAACACCCCGTAGCTTACTTGAGCCGAAAGTTGTTGCCCCGGACATCCCCAAGCCGATCCGTTGGGATCAGACTGTGTATGCCGGCTTGGTTCTGGGGGAGCATTGTGGCAAACCTAGCCACTTCTGGACTATAACGTAAGAAAGGTTGTCTGTGACAGACCCTTCGGTCAGGACTGAAAGTGTTAACTTTATTTTCTAACCACAAGTGGCTGGCTCCAGCTACAATCTAATTAATGCTTAGCATTCTATTGTTTGATCACCCCCAGAGAGAAACGCCTAAGTGATAAGGAGAGTCAAGAGTGTCCTGTGGTTGAAGTGTTTAAGTAATATAATCCTATTGTATCATGTCAAGGGCGCTTCTCCCTTTTATCTAATGTACAACATTCTTTCCACCCCCATCTGGGGGGGGGGGGGTCAAAAACCTGTATAAATCTGTATGCTGCCTTCAAATAAAGTGTTATTCTGTTTAAAACCTGAAAACTGGCTGGGTTGTGAACTGCTGATTCCCTATGCAGGACATTGTTCCCTGGTGTTAACCCTTGGTATCCGGTTGGTACCGTTACAACATATGACTAGCTACACCCACTGCTGTGTGTAATATATAGCTAGAGAGCTTCATCCCTGTGTATAATATACATTACTGTATGTGTATACTGGTACACTGTTCTACATATGACAGCTACACCCACTGCTGTGTGTAATATATAGCTAGATTGCTACAGCCCTGTGTATAATATAGATACATTACTGTATGTGTACACTGTTCTACATATGACAGCTACACCCACTGCTGTGTGCAATATATATTCTAGAGAGCTACAGCCCTGTGTATAATATACATTACTGTATGTGTATATTAATACACCGTTTTACATATGACTAGCTACACCCACTGCTGTGTGTAATATATAGCTAGAGAGCTACAGCCCTGTGTATAATATACATTACTGTATGTGTATACTGGTACACTTTTCTACATATGACAGCTACACCCACTGCTGTGTGTAATATATAGCTAGATTGCTACAGCCCTGTGTATAATATACATTACTGAATACTGTATGTGTCTATTAATACACCGTTCTACATATGACAGATACACCCACTGCTGTGTGTAATATATAGCT